>NC_053028.1:571482169-571617968 GCF_003073215.2 Triticum urartu
GGATCATATAACTGTCCCTCAACATGCAACAAAGAATCACTCCAAGGTCACTAATAGCGGAGAACAAACGAAGAGATTATGGTAGGGTACGGAACCACCTCAAAGCTATCCTTTCTAATCGATCTATTCAAGAGTCCATAGTAAAATAACATGAAGCTATTCTTTCCGTTCAATCTATCATAGAGTTCGTACTATAATAACACCTTAAGACACAAGTCAACCAAAACCCTAATGTCACCTAGATACTCCAAAGTCACCTCAAGTATCCGTGGGTATGATTATACGATATGCATCACACAATCTCAGATTCATCTATTCAAACCAACACAAAGTGCTTCAAAGAGTGCCCCAAAGTTTCTACCGGAGAGTCAAGAAGAAAACGTGTGCCAATGCCTATGCATAGGTTCATGGGCGGAACCCGCAATTGATCACCAAAACATACATCAAGTGGATCAATAGAATACCCCATTGTCACCACAGGTATCCCTCGCAAGACATACATCAAGTGTTCTCAAATCCTTAAAGACTCAATCTGATAAGATAACTTCAAAGGGAAAACTCAATCCATTACAAGAGAGTAGAGGGGGAGAAACATCATAAGATTCAACTATAATAGCAAAGCTCGCGATACATCAAGATCGTATCACCTCAAGAACACGAGAGAGAGAGAGATCAAACACATAGCTACTGGTACATACCCTCAGCCCCAAGGGAGAACTACTCCCTCCTCATCATGGAGAGCACTCGGATGATGAAGATGGCCACCGGAGAGGGATTCCCCCTCCGGCAGGGTGCCAGAATGGGTCTAGATTGGTTTTCGGTGGCTACGGAGGCTTCTGGCGGCGGAACTCCCGATCTATTGTGCTCCTCGAAGTTTTTAGGGTATATGGGTATATATGGGAGGAAGAAGTACGTAGGTGGACCTCCAGGCTGTCCACGAGGCAGGGGGGCACGCCCCCCACCCTCGTGGGTAGCCCAGGACTCTCCTGGTCCATCTCCGATACTCCGTGGGCTTCTTCTGGTCCAAAAATAAGTTTCGTGAAGTTTCAGGTCAATTGGACTCCGTTTGATTTTCCTTTTCTGTGATACTCTAAAACAAGGAAAAAATAGAAACTGGCACTGGGCTCTGGGTTAATAGGTTAGTCTCAAAAATAATATAAAAGTGTTTAATAAGGCCCATAAACATCCAAAACAGATAATATAATAGCGTGGAATAATCAAAAATTATAGATACGTTGGAGACGTATCAAACATCGAGGAGAACTTTGTATTGAGAACCAAGAGAGAGAAGAAGCCATCTAGCTAATAACTATGGACCCGAAGGTCTGTGGTAAACTACTCACACATCATCGGAGAGGCTATGGCGTTGATGTAAAAGCCCTCCGCGATCGAATCCCCCTCCAGCAGATCACCGGAAAAGGTCATGGGTACAGAAGGTTGCAGCGGTGGAAAAGTGGTTTCGTGGCTCCCCTGGATGTTTTCAGGGTATAAGAGTATATATAGGCGAAGGAAGTAGGTCGGTGGAGCTACGAGGGGCCCACGAGGGTGGGGCGCACCTGGCCCCCTGGGCACACCGCCCTACCTTGTGGCCGCCTCGTTGCTTCCTTGACCTCCACTCCAAGTCTCCTAGATTGCGTTTGTTCCAAAGAAGATCCTCACGAAGGTTTCATTCCGTTTGATATTCCTTTTCTGTGAAACACTAAAATAGGCAAAAAACAGCAACTGGCACTGGGCCTCCGGTTAATAGGTTAGTCCCAAAAATAATATAAAAGTGCATATTCAAGCCCATTAAACATCCAAAACAGTTAATATAATAGCATGGAACAATCAAAAATTATAGAGACGTTGGAGAGGTATCAAAGTATACCTTGAAGACTTACCAGAGTGATTGGGTGAGGACTATGTGTCCTTAGCTCAAGGGGAATAAGGTGAAGACGCAGTCTTCTGAGTTAAATCTCAGCCTCCCTAACCAGACGTACAGTTGTCACAAATGCTGGAACTGGTCTACCAAATCCTTGTATTCACCAAGCTACTGGTTCTATCCTTCACTTCCCTTTACTTTATAGTTTGTCTTCATGAAGTCATTGCTTGCCTGAATGATCTGATTGACTTAACCGAGTGAAGACTATTTACTGTTTGGCTTCACACTGTCTTCCATCTTGATCCTTAGTACCTAGGTTCTGATAGTCTTCGTGCTTTCACTTCATTACTTACTTGACTATGGCCTGTCTAGTGTAGTCTACCTTCTGTTGCATATCAATAGGATCATTTCTACTGTTTGTCTTCAAAGCCCCCGTGTTTTGAAGACTTTCATAAAATCTCCTATTCACCCCCCCTCTAGTCGATAACTAGCACTTTCAGTTGTAGATAAATGGCCCGTGATACTATTCCTTTGAATTTTAATGCGTTCCTAGAGAAAGCTAAGTTGAAAGATGATGGTAGCAACTACACGTACTGGGTCCATAACTTGAGGATTATCCTCATTGCTGCACAAAAGAATTGCGTCTTGGAAGCACCGCTAGATGCAAAGCCTGATGCAAGAGCAACACCAGATGTTATGAACGTCTGGCAGAGCAAAGCTGATGACTACTCGATAGTTCAGTGTGCCATGCTTTACGACTTAGAATCGAGACTTCAATGATGTTTTGATCATCATGGAGCATATGAGATGTTCCACGAGTTGAAGTTAATATTTCAAGCAAATGCCCGGATTGAGAGATATGAAGTCTCCAATAAGTTCTATAGCTGCAAGATGGAGGAGAATAGTTCTGTCAGTGAACATATACTCAAAATATCTAGGCACCACAACCACTTGACTCAACTGGGAGTTAATCTTCCTGATGATAGTGTCATTGACAGAGTTCTTCAATCACTGCCACCAAGCTACAAAAGCTTCATGATGAACTATAATATGCAAGGGATGGATAAGTCAATTCCCGAGCTCTTTGCAATGCTAAAAGATGCGGAGGTAGAAATCAAGAAGGAGCATCAAGTGTTGATGGTCAACAAGGCCACTAGTTTCAAGAAGAAGGGTAAAGGGAAGAAAGGGAACTTCAAGAAGAACAGCAAGCAAGTTGCTTCTGAAGTGAAGAAGCCCAAGTCTGGACCTAAGCCTGAGACTGAGTGCTTCTACTGCAAAGGGACTGGTCACTGGAAGCGGAACTGCCCCAAGTATTTGGCGGATAAGAAGGATGGGAAAGTGAAAGGTATATTTGATATACATGTTATTGATGTGTACCTTACTAATGCTCGTAGTAGCGCCTGGGTATTTGATACTGGTTCTGTTGCTCATATTTGCAACTCGAAACAGGGGCTACGGATTAAACGAAGATTGGCTAAGGACAAGGTGACGATGCGCGTGGGAAATGGTTCCAAAGTCGATGTGATCGCCATCGGTACGCTACCTCTACAACTACCTTCGGGATTAGTATTAGACCTGAATAATTGTTATTTGGTGCCAGCGTTAAGCATGAACATTATATCTGGATCTTGTTTGATGTGAGATGGTTATTCATTTAAATCAGAGAATAATGGTTGTTCTATTTATATGAGTAATATCTTTTATGGTCGTGCACCCTTGATGAGTGTTCTATTTTTATTTAATCTCGATAGTATTGATACACATATTCATAGTATTGAAGCCAAAATATATAAATTTAATAATGATAGTGCAACTTATTTGTGGCACTTCCGTTTAGGTCATATTGGTGTAAAGAGAATGAAGAAACTCCATGCTGATGGGCTTTTGGAATCACTTGATCATGAATCACTTGATGCTTGCAAACCATGCCTCATGGACAAGATGACTAAGACTCCGTTCTCTGGAACAATGGAGCGAGCAACAGACTTATTGCAAATAATACATACTGATGTATGCGGTCCAATGAGTATTGATGCTCGCGGCGGGTATCGTTATTTTCTGACTTCACAGATGATTTGAGCAGATATGGGTATATCTACTTAATGAAACATAAGTCTGAAACATTTGAAAAGTTCAAAGAATTTCAGAGTGAAGGGGAAATTCATCGTAGCAAGAAAATAAAGTTTCTATGATCTGATCGTGGAGGTGCATATTTGAGTTATGAGTTTGGTCTTCATTTGAAACAATGCGGAATAGTTTCGCAAATCACGCCACCTGGAACACCGCAGCGTAATGGTGTGTCCGAACGTCGTAACCTCACTTTATTAGATATGGTGTGATCTATGATGTCTCTTACTGATTTACCGCTATCGTTTTTGGGTTATGCTTTAGAGACGACTGCATTCACGTTAAATAGGGCACCATCTAAATCCGTTGAGACGACACCATATGAACTGTGGTTTGGCAAGAAACCCAAATTGTTGTTTATTTGAGTTTGGGGCTGCGATGCTTATGTGAAAAAGCTTCAACCTGATAAGCTCGAACACAAATTGAAGAAATGTGTCTTCATAGGATACCCAAAGGAAACTGTTGGATACACCTTCTATCACAGATCCAAAGGTAAGATATTCGTTGCTAAGAATGGATCCTTTCTAGAGAAGGAGTTTCTCTCGAAAGAAGTGAGTGGGAGGAAAGTAGAACTGGACGAGGTATTTGTACCTTCTCCCAAATTGGAAAGTAGTTCATCACAGAAATCAGTTCCAGTGATTCCTACACCAATTAGTGAGGAAGCTAATGATGATGATCATGAAACTTCTGATCAAGTTACTACCGAACCTCGTAGGTCAACCAGAGCAAGATCCGCACTAGAGTGGTACGGTAAACCTGTTCTGGAGGTCATGTTACTTGACCATGACGAACCTACAAACTATGAGGAAGCGATGATGAGCCCAGATTCCGAGAAATGGCTTGAGGCCATGAAACCTAAGATGGAATCCATGTATGAGAACAAAGTATGGACTTTGGTTGACTTTCCGGATGATCAGGCAAGCAATAGAGAGTAAATGGATCTTCAAGAAGAAGACTGACGCTGATGGTAATGTTACTGTCTACAAAGCTCAACTTGTTGCAAAAGGTTTTCGACAAGTTCAAGGAGTTCACTACGATGAGACCTTCTCACCTGTAGCGATGCTTAAGTTTGTCTAAATCATGTTAGCAATTTCCGCATTTTATTATTATGAAATTTGGCAAATGGATGTCAAAACTGCATTCCTTAATGGATATCTTAAAGAAGAGTTGTATATGATGCAACCAGAAGGTTTTGTCAATCCTAAAGGTGCTCACAAAGTGTGCAAGCTCCAGCAATCCATTTATGGACTGGTGCAAGCCTCTCGGAGTTAGAACATGCGCTTTGATAGTGTGATCAAAGCATATGGTTTTATACAGACTTTTGGAGAAGCCTGTATTTACAAGAAAGTGAGTGGGAGCTCTATAGCATTTCTGATATTATATGTGGATGAAATATTGTTGATCAGAAATGATACTGAATTTCTGAATAGCATAAGAGGATACTTGAATAAGAATTTTTCAATGAATGACCTCGGTGAAGCTGCTTATATATTGGGCATCAAGATCTATAGAGATAGATCAAGACGCTTAATTGGACTTTCACAAAGCACATACCTTGATAAAGTTTTGAAGAAGTTCAAAATGGATCAATCAAAGAAAGGGTTCTTACCTGTGTTACAAGGTGTGAAGTTGAGTCAGACTCAATGCCCGACCACTGCAGAAGATAGAGAGAAAATGAAAGTCATTCCCTATGCCTCAGCCATAGGTTCTATCATGTATGCAATGATGTGTACCAGACCTGATGTGTGCCTTGCTATTAGTTTAGAAGGGAGGTACCAAAGTAATCCAGGAGTGGATCACTGGACAACGGTCAAGAACATCCTAAAATACCTGAAAAGGACTAAGGATATGTTTCTTGTATATGGAGGTGACAAAGAGCTCATCGTGAACGGTTACGTCGATGCAATCTTTGACACTGATCTGGATGACTCTAAGTCACAAACTGGATACATATTTTTATTGAATGGTGGAGCTGTCAGTTGGTGCAGTTCTAAGCAGAGTGTCGTGGTGGGATCTATGTGTGAAGCAGAGTACATAGCTGCTTCGGAAGCAGCAAATGAAGGAGTCTGGATGAAGGAGTTCATATCCGATCTAGGTGTGATACCCAGTGCATCGGGTCCAATGAAAATCTTTTGTGACAACACTGGTGCAATTGCCTTGGCAAAGGAATCTAGATTTCACAAGAGAACCAAGCACATCAAGAGACTCTTCAATTCCATCTGCGATCAAGTTAGGGAGGGAGACATAGAGATTTGCAAGATACATACAGATCTGAATGTTGCTGACCCGTTGACTGAGCCTCTCTCACGAGAAAAACATGATCAGCACCAAGACTCCATGGGTGTTAGAATCATTACTATCAAATCTAGATTATTGACTCTAGTGCAAGTGGGAGACTGAAGGAAATATGCCCTAGAGGCAATAATAAAGTTGTTATTTATATTTCCTTATATCATGATAAATGTTTATTATTCATGCTAGAATTGTATTAACCGGAAACTTAGTACATGTGTGAATACATAGACAAATATAGTGTCCCTAGTATGCCTCTACTTAACTAGCTCGTTAATCAAAGATGGTTAAGTTTCCTAGCGATAGACATGTGTTGTCATTTGATGAACGGGATCACATCATTAGAGAATGATGTGATGGACAAGACCCATCCGTTAGCTTAGCATAATGATCTTTTAGTTTTTCTACTATTGCTTTCTTCATGACTTATACATGTTCCTCAGACTATGAGATTATGCAACTCCCGAATACCGGAGGAACACCCTGTGTGCTATCAAACGCCACAATGTAACTGGGTGATTATAAAGATGCTCTACATGTATCTCTGATGGTGTTTGTTGAGTTGTCATAGATCAAGATTAGAATTTTTCACTCCATGTATAGGAGAGATATCTCTGGGCCCTCTCGGTAATGCACATCACTATGATCCTTGCAAGCAATGTGTCTAATGAGTTAGCCACGGGATGATGCATTATGGAACGAGTAAAGAGACTTCCCTATGACAAGATTGAACTAGGTATGATGATACCGACGATCGAATCTTGGTCAAGTAACATAACGATGACAAAGGGAACAACGTATGTTGTTGTGCGGTTTGAACGATAAAGATCTTCGTAGAATATGTAGGAGCCAGTATGAGCATCCAGGTTCCACTATTGGTTATTGATCAGAGATGTGTCTCGGTCATGTCTACATAGTTCTCGAACCCTTAGGGTGATGACCCACAAGTATATGGGATCTATTGTAGTCCTTTAAATAAGTAAGAGTGTCGAACCCAACGAGGAGCAGAAGGAAATGATAAGCAGTTTTCAGTAAGGTATTCTCTGCAAGCACTGAAATTATCGGTAACAGATAGTTTTGTGATAAGGTAATTTATAATGGGTAACAAGTAACAAAAGTAAACAAGGTGAAGCAAGGTGGCCCAATCCTTTTTGTAGCAAAGGACAAGCCTGGACAAACTCTTATATAAAGGAAAATGCTCCCGAGGACACATGGGAATTATCGTCAAGCTAGTTTTCATCATGCTCATATGATTCGTGTTCGTTACTTTGATAATTTGATATGTGGGTGGACCGGTGCTTGGGTACTGCCCTTCCTTGGACAAGCATCCCACTTATGATTAACCCCTCTTGCAAGCATCCGCAACTACAAAAGAAGTATTAAGGTAAACCTAACCATAGCATGAAACATGTGGATCCAAATCAGCCCCTTATGAAGCAACGCATAAACTAGGGTTTAAGCTTCTGTCACTCTAGCAACCCATCATCTACTTATTACTTCCCAATGCCTTCCCCTAGGCCCAAACAATGTTGAGTGTCATGTAGTCGACGTTCACATGACACCACTAGAGGAGAGACAACATACATCTCATCAAAATATCGAATGAATACCAAATTCACATGACTACTTATAGAAAGACTTCTCCCATGTCCTCAGGAACAAACGTAACAACTCACAAATCATATTCATGTTCATAATCAGAGGGATATTAATATGCATGACTGATCTAAACATATGATCTTCCACCGAATAAACCAACTAGCATCAACTACAAGGAGTAATCAACACTACTAGCAACCCACAGGTACCAATCTGAGGTTTTGAGACAAAGATCGGATACAAGAGATGAACTAGGGTTTGAGATGAGATGGTGCTGGTGAACATGTTGATGGAGATTGACCCCCTCCCGATGAGAGGATCGATGGTGATGACGATCATGACGATTTCCCCTCCTGGAGGGATGTTTCCCCGGCAGAACAGCTCCGCCTCGAGACGGCGGCGCTTCGTCCCGAAAGCTTCCTCTGTATTTTTTTTCAGGGCGAAAGACTTCATATAGCAAAAGATGGGTATTGAAGGCCTGCCACGAGGCCCACGAGGCCGGGGGCGCGTCCAGGGGGGTAGGGCGCGCCCCACCCTCGTGGACGGTGGGTGGCCCCCCTCTGGTGCTTTCTTTGCCCAATATTTTTTATATATTCCAAAACTGAATTACGTGGAGTTTCAGGACTTTTGGAGTTATGCAGAATAGGTCTCTAATATTTGCTCATTTTCCAGCCCAGAATTCCAGCTGTCGGCATTCTCCCTCTTCATGTAAACCTTGTAAAATAAGAGAGAAAAGGCATAAGTATTGTGACATAATGTGTGATAACAGCCCATAATGCAATAAATATTGATATAAAAGCATGATGCAAAATGGACATATCAACTCCCCCAAGCTTAGAACTCGCTTGTCCTCAAGCGCAAGCCGATATCGAAAAATATGTCCATATGTTTAGAGAAAGAGGTGTCGATAAAGTAAAATACGAACATGTGGGCATCATGATCATTCTTAGAACAACAACATATATATATATATTGTCATATGATTTCTTATGCTAAAGTAACAATCTATTCACAATGTAAAGTATGAATCAGAAACTTCATTGAAAGCTAGAAAACTATAATCTCAGTCATTGAAGCAATTGCCATTTATCATAACATCGGAAAGAATCAATATAAGAGCTTTTTAGCAAGTCCACATACTCAACTATCATTTAGTTTTTCACAATTGCTAACACTCACGCAATACTTATGAGTATAAAGCTTTAATCAGACACAGAGAAAGATAGGGGCTTATAGTTTCGCCTCCCAACCTTTTACCTCAAGGGTAATGTCAACAATAATAGTTTATGATAACTTACATCCAATTAGCTATATATATTAGGATCTTTCCAACACACAGTGCTTGCCAAAAGATAAAATGTAAAAAAGGAAAGGTGAAGATCACCATGACTCTTGTATAAAGTATAAGATAAAAATAAAATATAGGCCATTCGCATAGGGAAGCAAAGGTTGTCATGTGTTTTTATGGTTGGATGCACGAAATCTTAATGCAAAAGAACGTCACTTTATATTGCCACTTGTGATATGGACCTTTATTATGCAGTCCGTCGCTTATTTCTTCCACATCACAAGATCGTATAAAGCTTATTTTCTCCACACTAATAGATCATACATATTTAGAGAGCAATTTTTATTGCTTGCAACAATGACAACTTATTTGAAGGATCTTACTCAATCCATAGGTAGATATGATGGACTCTCATGGAAAAACTGGGTTTAAGGATATTTGGAAGCACAAGTAGTATCTCTACTTGGTGCAAAGAATTTGGCTAGCATGAGGGGGAAAGGCAAGCTCAACATGTTGGATGATCCATGACAATATAATTTATTTTGGATGTAAGAAAACATAACCCATTACGTTGTCTTCCTTGTCCAACATCAACCTTTTAGCATGTCATATTTTAATGAGTGCTCACAATCATAAAAGATGTCCAAGATAGTATATTTATATGTGAAAACCTCTCTTTCTTTATTACTTCCTATTAATTGCAACAATGACCAAAACTATCTTTGTCAACTCTCAACAACTTTTATTCATCATACTCTTTATATGTGAAGTCATTACTCTCCATAAGATCAATATGATCTCTTTATTCCTTTTATTCTCTCTTTTATTCCCTTAAGATCATAGCAAGATAGCAAAGCCCTCGACTTAAAATTAATCTTTATTATATATAGCTCACGGACTCGATTACATAGAAGGATCATAAAGCAAAACTCAAAACTAGATCATACTAAAACTTTATTCTACTAGATCATGATATTACCAAAAGGATCGAACTAAGAAAAACGGTAAAGATAGAAGTGTGATGGTGATACGATACCGGGGCACTCCCCCAAGCTTGGCAGTTGCCAAGGGGAGTGCCCATACCCATGTATTTATGTCTCTTTCTTCGGAGGTGGTGATGTGATATTCTTGGCGATGATGCCCCTTAGGATATGATTCTCTTCCTTGAGCTTATTGACTTGCTGCTTGAGATCCATTATTTCCCTGCAGAGCTTACCCGTGACGGCTAAAGCTCCTTGCACCCATGGATGTTGCATAGCTGCGGGAGAACAAGTAACACTCTTTTTCATATTTTCATAAGAAATAAATCTAACATTGGGAGGAATGATGAGTTTGGAATTGCTGAGCTTTGAAGTTCCTCCATCGTAAATCTGGCCTGGAGACAAGAGGTAACTTCTTGATCTTCCTCCATGGTGTCTACCCTTTTTGTAAAATCCCAATTTTCAATTTGGATGTTTATAAATAGATCATTCATATGCATCCATGATTTATGCATTTTTTCCTCCATTTGTTTTATTTGATTTTTGATCCAAGGAACTTTGAGCAACTCAAGGACCAAAAGAGAGAGTTGGAAGTTTCCCTAAAAACCAATTTCGATTTTTTCAAAGTTGTGAGTTTGAATCAAATTTGGTTTCACAAAAAAATTCATTTCCATTATATCAAAAATAAAGAGAGAAGATAAAATGACTTCTTCAAAATCGGAAAAGAAAATATTGGAAATTGAATTTGGAACCAAAATATATTTGTTGAGTTTTATTTGCAATTTATTTTATTAGCATAGCATTTTTTTTTTGAAAACTTGCATTTTAGGCCAGATAAAAGTTCACTAGGTCATATATAAGACCATATAACTATGTGAATTTTCTGGGATTTTTAGGCTAACTTTTATTTGTATTTTCGTTGTTTCATTGCTTCTGTAAAAAAAACGTTAAAAAAACGTGGGCAGCCAAGGCCCAAGGAAAGGCCATGCCCATGCGCTATCTTCTTCTTCCTCTCAACGTACAAGAAACATGTACGCACGCACCCAGGCAGCACCCCACCCTAGCGCCCCACCCTCTCCCTTCATCTCCCTCGCTCAACTGACTTCCTGAATGGAATCCCCTCGACTCCCTCTACCGTTTCCACCCCCTAGTGCGCCTCCTAGACAGCCATAATGGCCACCACGAACGCTTCATACTGCAGCCATTAAACACAATAATTCCGGCAACGCCCCGCTCTCCTCTAGCTTCCCCTGACCCTCTATAAAAGCCCAGAGCGTTTTGCCCCAGTTCCCCCACGTCCGAAGCCCCCTGTTTGCAAAAGCTATCTCCCTCCCTAACCTCGCCAATTGCTCGCCGGAGTTCGTGGATTTCGGCGGCTTCTCCACAACGCCAGGAGGCGATACTGACCCCGCGGCACCGCTCCTCGGTTCCGCCTTACGTTGCTCTTCACCGTCCCGCACGCGCCCTTCGCCGAAGCACACCGGATCCGCCTTCTTCCTCGTCGCCGGCGACAAGTCCGGTGAACACCCAGCCAAATTTCTCTCTTTTTCCAGTATTTTTTTCAATCTCAGATTCTATACCAATTCTTGTTTCTTGTATATCTTTTAGTATAGGATCCGATTTAGTTGATTCTTTTCCTACTAGTTCATAGAATCCCATCTATCCAGAGAACCAAACGAAAAATATTTTTGAAAATTTTAAAATTGAATTCAAACAGATCTGAATTCAAACTTCTGTTAGGCCGCATATCTCGAGTTCCGTAACTCCGTTTTAGGTGATTCTTTGCAAATCGAAGCTTGGTCGTGTACTTTCTGTTAAACCCAAACACACATATTTTTTGCTGCTGTAAAAATTACGTTCTGTACAGAAACTTTATTTAGTTGTTTTGGAGTTTTTTTGAAGTCTTTCTTTGTTTACTTTTTGGATATTTGCTTGTATGCTTATGTATGTTATTGCTTACTTACGCTAGATCATCCGGAGTGCGAATCTTGCTACTACGAAACTTTACAGTTCAACGAACGTCAGCAAGGCAAGTTCACACCTTGATCATAATTTTTAATACCTAGTTTTTACTATGCATTAGTTTAACCCTCAAAGATTGCATGAGTAGGATTGGGAACAGGTGGTTACGCTATGTAGTTCATGTGGTAGGAACTTGTGACCTTTGATCACCCCAGGAATATTCGTTATATCATATATTGCTTAGCCATGCTCGTAAACGGGGATTGGTATGTGTGATCCATGCAAGTTGCGAGAGTTAATAATTTTGGGATAACCTAAGGTGGCAACTTTAATACACATCTGGGTGGATTGTTTGGGGCACCTGGAGAAACCAGTGCTTGCCCAAGGGGAATCCCATAGTACCCGTGTGATTACCCTAGGACCGCCACCCAGGCTCAAAGGGATCATAAGATATTTCATGCCTAGAAACTTCCGTGTGCAGCCACAAGCCATTATGGGCTCTGGCATAGTTGAGTAAGTTGTGTGACCTCTTTCCGTGGTAGACTAGCTGATGTAGGGGAAAGTAGGTGTACCGGTCTACCCAGGGTTTGGAGGAAATACTTCAGAAAGACTATGTCTCAATCTTCCGATCATGGAGGTGGTCGAGTCTTGTGGGGAAAAGTGCGCAAACCTCTGCAGAGTGTACAAACTAATCATGATTAGCCGTGTCCCCGGTTACGGACATCTTGAGTATCTAGAAGTGAATTATTGGTTGATCTCATCATTATTTTTATTGAAATTATTGGGTTACTAATAACTTGGGAATTTTTTTGGGATTGAGTTGGAGGAACCTTCTCAGTAATGGAATTTTAATTTAATAGTAATAAAAAAAATATTCCTTTGTTGTAGGGTAAAATTGGTTTTATGCAAAAATGAAACTTAGAGCCTCCATCAGCTAAATTTGCATATAAAGATAGTCTTTTCATTTATTATTATTCTATGGTGTGAAATTGCCAGCATATTCCATATGCTGACCTACACGGCTGCAACGTCTCATGTTGCAGACTTTTCCGACGAAGATTAAAGGTGCGATAGGTCGTTGTTCTGCACTCAGTTTGCCGTGGAGTTGGATGGACTCATTTACCTTTGAAGCTTCCGCAGTTATTTTTATTTAGATGGCCTTTGGCCATATTATTGTAATAAATACTCTTTTAAGAACCTTGATGTAATAAAGTGTGATTGAACTCTGTTATAATTCCTCGAGTACTGTGTGTGTCAGCATACCGATCCAGGGATGACACTTAAGCACAGAGACTTCGATCCATTTTGGGTCGGGTCGTTACAAGATGGTATCAGAGCACACGCTGACTGTAGGACACGACCACTAGGAACTGGAAAGCCATAGGAAGAAAACTCTATTTTACGACTTCCTTAAATATCTATTGGTCTATACTTTTCTCTATTCATTTCTATCTCTTCTCTACTTCAATAAAATAGTTGTTGAACCCCATCACCAAGTTGCTCAGCCCGATGAGACCATGACCTATGAAGACATCATTGACGAAGAAGAAGAAGCTAGAGATGACTTTGATTTGAGAAGATTTAGTTCAGACCACCACTACCAAGTTGAGTCCAACGAATGATCGCGGTAGTATGAAGAGATCATATCTCTTGTGGATATGACCTTACCTGTAGGTTTTGCTTGTGTGGTGTGATATGTGTGAATTGCTTGATTTGAAGTTTTCTTGCTATCATAAGCATATGGGTAGTGATTTCTCTCATTAGGCCCTTATTCTATCCTAATTTCTCATCCACTCTAAACCTAACAGATGCCTCCAAGACATGACCCGGAATTCCCACCGGAACTTACCCAGTTGATCCAGAACCAGAATGCCCTCATGCAGCTACTCATCCAGAATCAGAACCAAAACAACAACAACCCACTGCCACCACCCCCGGTCGACAACCTTACCCGATTCCTGAGGTTGAACCCACCAGTGTTCTCTAGCAGCACGGAGCCGATCGTTGTAGATGACTGGCTTCGCAAGATCGGAAGAGAGCTGACCACTGCAGGATGCACTGACGCTGAGAAGGTGTGCTTTGCCGCACATCAACTGGATGGACCAGCAGCCTCGTGGTGGGAGAATTACACCACCACATTCCCCATAGCCAATGTGACTTGGGATCAGTTCCAGCAGGCGTTCCGTACCACACATGTTTCAGCCGGAGCTATGAGTCTGAAGAAGCGTGAGTTCCGCAACTTACGCCAAGGAAATCGTTCTGTTGGTGATTATGTGGAGGAATTCAGCAAGTTATCCAGGTATGCTCCCGGAGACATGGCTGATGATGCCTCTAAGCAGGAGAAATTTCTGGAGGGACTAAACGATGATTTGGGACTTCAGTTGACTGTGGCTACCTTTAACAATTATCAAGAGTTGGTTGACAAGGCTCTCATTCTGGAAGGCAAACAGCAACAGGTGGAGAATCGCAAGAGGAAGTACGGACAAGGAAAGTACAACGCTGGTGTTCAGCAGAAGCCCCGGTATACCCCGTACTCCGGAAATAATGGACCAGGATCTGGCAAGTATGGTGGACACACTCACCATAACCATGGAGGACATTCACATCATGGAGGGAATGGACACAACCATAATGGCCATAGGAATGGCAATGGGAACAGAGGAAACAACAATCAGCATCAGTCCAACCCCGCTACACCAGCAAAGAAGGATCTGAGCCACATTACCTGCTTCAAGTGCGGGAAGACCGGACACTACGCCACCGAGTGTCCCGAGGCGAAGAACGGGAATGGAAATGGAAGCTCTGGAAAGAAGCCCAATCCTTTCACCAGAGGTCAGGTGAACCATGTCAATGTGGAGGAAGTTTATGACCAGCCTGACGCCATTGTTGGTAAGTTCTTGATTAATTCATTTACAACCCTTGTTCTTTTTGACACTGGTGCATCACATTCATTCATATCAAGGGGGTTTGTGGATAAGTTTAAGTTGCCGACCATAGCCCTTAAAACACCAATGTTAGTGAGTTCCCCAGGAGCAGAGCATATGGCTAGTCGGGGATGTTTTCAGTTGCCATTGACCATAGGGAGACACGTTTTCCCTACAGACCTCATCATCCTAGAATCACAAGGATTGGACGTAATTCTAGGTATGGACTGGCTATCCAAGTATGAAGGGAATATTGATTGTGCCCGTAAGTCGATTTTTCTCACCACCCCAGAGGGGAAACGGATCAAGTATGTGTCGAGGCATACGCCAAGGAGGACTCAAGTGAATTCTCTTTTGGGAGTTGTTCAGGAGGAAGTACCGGTTGTGAAGGATTATCCCGATGTATTCCTCGAGGAATTGCCCGGCATGCCACCGAATCGGGACATAGAGTTTTTGATTGAATTGTTACCAGGCACCGGACCAATATCCAAGAGACCGTACCGGATGCCCGCAAATGATCTGGAGGAAATTAAGAAGCAAATTAAGGAATTATTGGAGAAAGGTTATATTCGACCGAGTTCATCACCTTGGGGAGCCCCAGTGCTTCTAGTTGAGAAGAAGGATGGAACCTTGAGAACGGTTGTAGATTATCGTGCACTAAACGAAGTGACGATCAAGAACAAGTACCCTCTGCCAATGATCAATGATTTGTTTGACCAGCTACAAGGAGCAAAAGTTTTCTCCAAGATCGATCTTCGATCAGGATATCACCAGCTGAAGATTCGAGAACAGGATATACCCAAGACAGCCTTTACCACGAGATATGGGCTTTATGAGTATATGGTCATGTCTTTTGGTTTGACTAATGCCCCTCCCTATTTCATGAGCATGATGAATAAGGTATTCATGGAGTTCTTGGATAAGTTGGTTGTGGTATTCATTGATGACATATTGATTTACTCGAAGAATGAAGAAGAACACAAGGAACATTTGCGCTTGGTTCTTGAGAAGCTCAGGGAACATCAGTTATACGCAAAGTTCAGCAAGTGCGAATTCTGGTTGAAGGAAGTTGGATTTCTCGGACATGTTATATCAGGAGAAGGGATAGCAATAGACCCCTCAAAGGTTGAAGCCGTCACCGAATGGAAGGCACCCACCTCAGTCGGAGAGATTCGCAGTTTTCTTGGACTCGCAGGATATTACCGGAGATTTATTGAGAATTTCTCCAAGATCGCGAAGCCCATGACAGAGTTATTGAAGAAAGACACCAAGTTTAATTGGACCGAGGAATGTGAGGCTAGTTTCCAGGAGCTGAAGAAACGTTTGGTCACAGCCCCAGTGCTAATTCTTCCGAATATACACAAGGATTTCCAAGTATATTGCGACGCTTCCCGTCAGGGACTTGGAGGTGTTCTTATGCAAGAAGGAAGAGTTGTTTCATATGCCTCACGTCAGCTTCGACCTCATGAGCGGAATTATGCCACACATGATTTGGAGTTAGCAGCCGTAGTGCACGCACTCAAGACCTGGAGACATTTTCTTATCGGAAATCGTTGTGATGTTTACACGGATCATAAGAGTTTGAAATACATCTTCACGCAGAAGGAGTTGAACCTTAGGCAAAGAAGATGGTTGGAGCTCATAAAGGATTATGACATGAAATTGCACTATCACCCAGGAAAGGCCAATGTTGTGGCAGATGCATTGAGCCGCAAGAGATATGTTAATACCCACACAGCAGGAGGATTACCTCAGGAGTTAATTGACGATCTCAGAGATCTTCGATTGGAGATAGTACCACGAGGTTTTGTTGCCACAATGGATATTCAATCCACTTTGTTGGGAAAGATCCGAGAAGCCCAGAAGTTAGACAAAGGTATTGCGGAGATAAAGGGAAGGATGAACCAAGGAAAGGCAGAAGGATTTCGTGAGGATGAACATGGAACCTTATGGTTTGAGCAGCGCATTTATGTGCCAAATGACCCAGAGATCAGGAAATTGATTCTTCAGGAGGCTCATGATTCGCCTTATTCAATACACTCGGGCAACACCAAGATGTATTTGGACTTGAAGGAAAGTTTCTGGTGGACAGGTATGAAGAAGAATATTGCCAAGTATGTCGCAGTATGTGACGTATGTCAGAGGGTTAAGGCAGAGCACCAGAAACCAGCAGGATTACTTCAGCCTTTGTCGATACCAGATTGGAAGTGGGACAAGCTTGGCATGGACTTCATTACAGGATTACCCAGGACCCGGTCAGGCTATGATTCTATTTGGGTAGTGGTTGATCGCTTGACTAAGGTAGCTCACTTCATCCCCGTGAAAACCACATATACAAGTGCTAAGTTAGCCAAGATATACATGACCAGGATCGTATGTCTGCATGGAGTTCCGAGCACCATTGTATCAGATAGAGGAACACAATTTACCTCAAAGTTTTGGCATCAATTACATGAAACTTTGGGTACCAGGCTGGAGTTCAGTACAGCTTTTCATCCACAGACGGATGGGCAGACCGAGAGAGTCAATCAGATTCTGGAGGACATGTTGAGAGCTTGTGCGCTAGATTATGGATCTAGTTGGGATGATAATTTTCCTTACGCAGAGTTCTCATATAACAACAGCTATCAAGCTAGTTTGAAAATGGCCCCTTTCGAAGCTTTGTACGGAAGGAGGTGTAGAACACCATTGATGTGGGATGAAGTTGGAGACCGTAAATTATTTGGACCAGATTTAATTAGAGATTCAGAGGAGAAAGTCAAGCTAATCCACGAAAGACTCAAGGTAGCCCAATCCAGACAGAAGATTTATGCTGATACTAAACGCAAGGAGGTAACCTATGAAGTCGGAGATAGAGCATATCTGCGTGTGTCGCCACTTCGAGGAGTAAAACGATTTGGAGTCAAAGGAAAGTTAGCACCACGATTTGTGGGGCCGTACAGAGTTTTAGAACGCATGGGTGAAGTTGCCTACAAGTTGGAATTACTAGAAGCCTTGTCAGGAGTTCATGATGTGTTTCACGTTTCCCAGTTGAAGAAGTGCCATGCGGAGATGGCCGATATTCCTTTGAGAGATACAGTGCCACTGGAGGCCATACAGTTGGATAATGATCTGACCTATGAGGAGAAGCCCGTCAAGATTGTTGAAACTGTAAGCAGGGTTACCCGCAGCAAGGTCATCAAGTTCTGCAAGGTTCAATGGAGTCATCATACCGAAGAAGAAGCCACCTGGGAACGAGAAGAAGATCTCCGACAGGACCACCCACACCTTTTTGCTAGCCAACCCGAATCTCGAGGGCGAGATCCATCTTAAGGGGGGTAGGTTTGTAAAATCCCAATTTTCAATTTGGATGTTTATAAATAGATCATTCATATGCATCCATGATTTATGCATTTTTTTCCTCCATTTGTTTTATTTGATTTTTGATCCAAGGAACTTTGAGCAACTCAAGGACCAAAAGAGAGAGTTGGAAGTTTCCCTAAAAACCAATTTCGATTTTTTCAAAGTTGTGAGTTTGAATCAAATTTGGTTTCACAAAAAAATTCATTTCCATTATATCAAAAATAAAGAGAGAAGATAAAATGACTTCTTCAAAATCGGAAAAGAAAATATTGGAAATTGAATTTGGAACCAAAATATATTTGTTGAGTTTTATTTGCAATTTATTTTATTAGCATAGCATTTTTTTTAAAACTTGCATTTTAGGCCAGATAAAAGTTCACTAGGTCATATATAAGACCATATAACTATGTGAATTTTCTGGGATTTTTAGGCTAACTTTTATTTGTATTTTCGTTGTTTCATTGCTTCTGTAAAAAAAACGTTAAAAAAACATGGGCAGCCAAGGCCCAAGGAAGGCCCATGCCCATGCGCTATCTTCTTCTTCCTCTCAACGTACAGAAACATGTACGCACGCACCCAGGCAGCACCCCACCCTAGCGCCCCACCCTCTCCCTTCATCTCCCTCGCTCAACTGACTTCCTGAATGGAATCCCCTCGACTCCCTCTACCGTTTCCACCCCCTAGTGCGCCTCCTAGACAGCCATAATGGCCACCACGAACGCTTCATACTGCAGCCATTAAACACATTAATTCCGGCAACGCCCCGCTCTCCTCTAGCTTCCCCTGACCCTCTATAAAAGCCCAGAGCGTTGCCCCAGTTCCCCACGTCCGAAGCCCCCTGTTTGCAAAAGCTATCTCCCTCCCTAACCTCGCCAATTGCTCGCCGGAGTTCGTGGATTCCGGCGGCTTCTCCACAATGCCAGGAGGCGATACTGACCCCGCGGCACCGCTCCTCGGTTCCGCCTTACGTTGCTCTTCACCGTCCCGCACGCGCCCTTCGCCGAAGCACACCGGATCCGCCTTCTTCCTCGTCGCCGGCGACAAGTCCGGTGAACACCCAGCCAAATTTCTCTCTTTTTCCAGTATTTTTTTCAATCTCAGATTCTATACCAATTCTTGTTTCTTGTATATCTTTTAGTCTATAGATCCGATTTAGCTTTTTCCTACTAGTTCATAGAAATCCCATCTATCCAGAGAACCAAACGAAAAATATTTTTGAAAATTTTAAAATTTGAATTCAAACAGATCTGAATTCAAACTTCGTTAGGCCATATCTCGAGTTCCGTAACTCCGTTTTAGGTGATTCTTTTTGCAAATCGAAGCTTGTGTCGTGTACTTTCTGTTAAACCCAAACACACATATTTTTGCTGCTGTAAAAATTACGTTCTGTACAGAAACTTTATTTAGTTGTTTTGGAGTTTTTTTGAAGTCTTTCATTTGTTTACTTTTTGGATATTTGCTTGTATGCTTATGTATGTTATTGCTTACTTACGCTAGATCATCCGGAGTGCGAATCTTGCTACTACGAAACTTTACAGTTCAACGAACGTCAGCAAGGCAAGTTCACACCTTGATCATAATTTTTAATACCTAGTTTTTACTATGCATTAGTTTAACCCTCAAAGATTGCATGAGTAGGATTGGGAACAGGTGGTTACGCTATGTAGTTCATGTGGTAGGAACTTATGACCTTTGATCACCCCGGGAATATTCGTTATATCATATATTGCTTAGCCATGCTCGTAGACGGGGATTGGTATGTGTGATCCATGCAAGTTGCGAGAGTTAATAATTTTGGGATAACCTAAGGTGGCAACTTTAATACACATCTGGGTGGATTGTTTGGGGCACCTGGAGAAACCAGTGCTTGCCCAAGGGGAATCCCGGAGTACCCATGTGATTACCCTAGGACCGCCACCTAGGCTCAAAGGGATCATAAGATATTTCATGCCTAGAAACTTCCGTGTGCAGCCACAAGCCATTATGGGCTCTGGCATAGTTGAGTAAGTTGTGTGACCTCTTTCCGTGGTAGACTAGCTGATGTAGGGGATAGTAGGTGTACCGGTCTACCCAGGGTTAAGGGGAAATACTTCAGAAAGGTTATGTCTCGATCTTCCGATCATGGAGGTGGTCGAGTCTTGTGGGGAAAAGTGCGCAAACCTCTGCAGAGTGTACAAACTAATCATGATTAGCCGTGTCCCCGGTTACGGACATCTTGAGTATCTAGAAGTGAATTATTGGTTGATCTCATCATTATTTTTAATGAAATTATTGGGTTACTAATAACTTGGGAATTTTTGGGATTGAGTTGGAGGAACCTTCTCAGTAATGGCATTTTAACTTAATAGTAAAAAAAATATTTCTTTGTTGTAGGGTAAAATTGGCTTTATGCAAAAATTAAACTTAGAGCCTCCATCAGCTAAATTTGCATATAAAGATAGTCTTTTCATTTATTATTATTCTATGGTGTGAAATTGCCAGCATATTCCATGTGCTGACCTACACGGCTGCAACGTCTCATGTTGCAGACTTTTCCGACGAAGATTAAAGGTGCGATAGGTCGTTGTTCTGCACTCAGTTTGTCGTGGAGTTGGATGGACTCATTTACCTTTGAAGCTTCCGCAGTTATTTTTATTATTATTCTATGGTGTGAAATTGCCAGCATATTCCATGTGCTGACCTACACGGCTGCAACGTCTCATGTTGCAGACTTTTCCGACGAAGATTAAAGGTGCGATAGGTCGTTGTTCTGCACTCAGTTTGCCGTGGAGTTGGATGGACTCATTTACCTTTGAAGCTTCCGCAGTTATTTTTATTTAGATGGCCTTTGGCCATATTATTGTAATAAATACTCTTTTAAAAACCTTGATGTAATAAAGTGTGATTGAACTCTGTTATAATTCCTCGAGTACTGTGTGTGTCAGCATACCGATCCAGGGATGACACTTAAGCACAGAGACTTCGATCCATTTTGGGTCGGGTCGTTACATTTTCAAGTCGGACTCCATCTCTTCCTCAGTTGCTGGCCCAAAGTGATCGGCATCGCTATTTGCTTTTGGCCACGGTGTCGGGTGAGATACCCGACTCTCCCCAACTGACTCTTGAGAAGACATCTTGCTCTAAATCTGCATCAGAGACAGCTCGAAACAAAAACAGAAGATATTTGCGTGGTACAGTGGTCAAAACCTTCGGGAGATTATATAATAAATTTTTACCGACCAAAAGAAGTATCGTGCAAGAAAACAGAGTCTGGAGGGAACACGAGGTGCCCACGAGGCAGGGGCGCACCCAGGGGTAGGGCGCAACCTCCACCCTCGTGGACGCCTCGTGTCCTTCCCGGACTGCTTCTTATTTTCCTATTTTCTTAAATATTCCAAAACGGAGAAAATTGCTATTAGAACTGTTTTGGAGTCGGTTTACTTACCGTACCACATACCTATTCCTTTTTGGAGTCTGGAACATTCTGGAAAGTGACCCTTATGTACTCCTCTGGGATTACGGTGTCAATAACATTAGTTTCAACATTTATGGGATTACCTGAGATATGATGTTTGATTCTTTGACCATTCACCACCCTCAGATTTGTGCCTTCGAAGTTGTTGATTTTTATGGCACCGGAACAATAGTCCTCCTCGATAACGTAAGGACCTTCCCATTTAGAGAGGAGTTTTCATGCAAAAAATCTTAAACGGGAGTTGTATAACAAAACATAATCACCTACATTAAACTCTCGCTTTTGTATCCTTTTGTCATGCCATCTTTTAACTTTTTCTTTAAACAGTTTGGCATTCTCATAGGCTTGGGTTCTCCACTCATCAAGTGAGCTAATGTCAAATAGTCTCTTCTCACCGGCAAGTT
The DNA here is from genome assembly GCF_003073215.2 of Triticum urartu. NCBI lineage: Eukaryota > Viridiplantae > Streptophyta > Magnoliopsida > Poales > Poaceae > Triticum > Triticum urartu. The sequence goes on from NC_053028.1 coordinate 571,504,403, forward strand.
TGAAATCATAGTTGAGATCTTTAATGGCCCAATATGCCTTATGTTCTAGTTCAAGAGGTAATTGACATGCTTTTCCATCAACCATTTTATACGGAGACATACCCATAGGATTTTTATATGCAGTTCTATAGGCCCATAATGCATCATCAAGTTTCTTGGACCAATTCTTTCTAGATCTATTAACAGTCTTTTGCAAAATTAATTTAAGCTCTCTATTACTCAATTCTACTTGAACACTAGACTGTGGGTGGTATGGAGATGCAATTATATGATTAACATCATACTTAGCAAGCATCTTACGAAAAGCACCATGAATAAAATGTGAACCACCATTAGTCATTAAATATCTAGGGACTCCAAACCTCGGAAAAATAACTTCTTTAAGCATCTTAATAGAGGTGTTATGATCAGAACTACTAGTTGGAATAGCTTCTACCCACTTAGTAATGTAATCAATAGCAACTAAAATATGTGTATACCCATTAGAGGAAGTAAACGGTCCCATATAATCAAAGCCCCAAACATCAAATGGTTCAATAACAAGTGAATAATTCATAGGCATTTCTTAACGTCTACTAATATTACAAATTCTTTGACATTCATCACAAGACAAGACAAACTTATGGGCATCCTTGAAAAGAGTAGGCCAATAAAAACCGGATTGCAATACCTTATGTGCAATTCTATCTCCAGCTTGGTGTCCTCCATAAGCCTCGGAGTGACACTTGCGTAGGATCTGTTCCTGTTCATGCTAAGGTACACAATGTCTAATAACACCATCTACTCCTTCTTTATAAAGGTGTGGGTCATCCGAGAAGTAATGTCTTAAATCATAGAAAACCTTTTTCTTTTGCTGGTATGTGAAACTAGATGGTATAAATTTAGCAACAATGTAATTAGCATAATCAGCATACCATGGAGCAGTACGAGAAGCATTTATGATAGCTAATTGTTCATCGGTAAAGCTATCATAAATAGGTAGTGGGTCATCAAGAACATTTTCTAACCTAGACAAGTTGTCTGCAATGGGGTTCTCAGCTCCCTTTCTATCAATAATATGCAAATCAAATTCTTGTAGTAGGAGAACCCATCTAATAAGTCTAGGTTTAGCATCTTTCTTTTCCATAAGATATTTAATAGCAGCATGATCAGTGTGAACAGTTACTTTAGAATCAACAATATAAGGTCTGAACTTATCACAAGCAAATACAACTGCTAAAAATTCTTTTTCAGTAGTAGCATAATTTCTTTGTGCACTGTCTAGAGTTTTACTAGCATATTGGATAACATTTAATTTCTTATCAACGCTTTGTCCTAAAACAACACCTACAGCATAATCACTAGCATCACACATAATTTCAAAGGGTAAATTCCAATCAGGTGGCTGAACAATAGGTGCAGAAATCAAGGCTTTCTTAAGTATTTCAAATGCTTCTACACAATCATCATCAAAGACAAAAGGAACATCTTTTTGTAAGAGATTAGTCAGAGGCCTAGAAATTTTTGAGAAGTCTTTAATGAACCTCCTATAAAAACCGGCATGACGAAGGAAACTTCTTATACCTTTAATGTCCTTAGAAAACGGCATATTTTCAATAGCATCAACTTTAGCTTTATCAACTTCAATACCTCTTTCAGAAACTTTATGCCCCAAGACAATACCTTCATTAACCATAAAGTGGCACTTCTCCCAATTCAAGACAAGATTAGTTTCTTCACATCTCTGCAAAACTCGATCAAGGTTGCTTAAGCAATCATCAAAATAAGTTCCATATACGGAAAAATCATCCATGGAAACCTCAACAATCTTTTCACAAAAGTAAAAGAATATAGCAGTCATACATCTTTGGAAAGTAGTAGGTGCATTACATAAACCAAAACGCATACGTCTATAAGAAAAGGTACCGAAAGGTCAAGTAAAAGTGGTCTTTTCCTGATCCTCTTTTGACGCAGGTATTTGAGAGAAACCAGAATAACCATCTAGAAAGCAAAATTGTGTATTTTTGGATAATGTTTCTAGCATTTGATCAATAAAAGGTAAAGGGTAATGATCTTTTCTAGTAGCTTTATTTAATTTGAGGAAATCAATTACCATTCTATACCCTGTAACAATTCTTTGTGGGATCAATTCATCTTTGTCATTAGGAACAACAGTAATACCTCCCTTCTTACGGACATAATGGACATGACTTACCCACTGACTATCAGCAACAGGATAAATTATACCTGCCTCCAGAAGCTTTAGTATTTCATTTCTTACCACTTCTTTCATCTTAGGATTTAACCGTCGTTAGTGATCAACAACCGGTTTAGCATCTTTCTCCAATTTCATTTTGTGCTGGACTAATGCCCTTAAGATCATTAAGAGTATATCCAATAGCAGCACGGTGCTTCTTCAAAGTTTTCAATAATCTCTCTTCTTCCTGCTCTGAAAGTTTAACACTAATAATGACAGGATATATCTTTTTTTCATCAAGATAAGCATATTGAAGAGTATCAGGTAATGGTTTAAGCTCAAACACGGGATCACCATTGGGTGGAGGAGGATCCCCTAGAATTTCAACAGGTAAGTTGTGTTTCAAAATAGGTCCCTGTTTAAAGAATACTTCATCTATTTCCCTTTGTTCATTCATAAACATATCATTTTCATGGTCTAGCAAATATTGTTCTAAAGGATCATTAGGATGCACGGCAATAGAAACAAGACCAATAATTTCATCTTTACTAGTCAATTCTTTATCATGGGGTTGTCTACGAAATTTAGTAAAATTAAAATCATTAGACATATCCCCTAATCCAACAGAAACAACATCCTTTTTGCAGTCTATCTTAGCATTAATAGTATTCAAGAAGGGTCTACCAAATATAATGGGGCAAAATTCATCTTGATGTGGGGAAGCAAGAACAAGAAAATCAATAGGATATTTAATTTTCCCACACAAGACTTCAACATCTCTAACAATCCCAACCGATGAAATAGTATCTCTATTGGCAAGCTTAATAGTAACATCAATATCTTCTATCTCAGCAGGTGCAATATCATGCATAATTTCTTTATATAAAGTATAAGGTATTGCACTGACACTAGCACCCATATCGCATAAGCCATGATAACATGTAACATCCCAAATTTTCAATTTGGAATGTTATACATTATATCATCATTGCATATCATATTTTATTTTGCTTTTGGTTGATCCTAGAAATTCTACGCAACTCAAGGACCCACGGAGAGAGTTGGGGATTTTGTTATTTTCATATTTGAGTTTTCTCAAATTTTGAGAATAGGATCATTTGATTTTAATTATTTTATCATCAATTATTTCTATTACAAAATATGAGAGAGGGAATAAAATGACTTTCCCAAAATAAAGAAATATTGAGGATTTAATAATAAAATCAAATAAGATTTTATTTTGGAGTTTTTCGTTATTTTATTTGAATTTAGGAAAAATGTATGTTTTTCAAAATTGCTTTTAGGCCCCAAATAAATGTTCACCTTGTGCGGCTTGATTTTAGAAGCCCGTGAAAATTTATTTCGGAATTTTTGGAGTCCGTTTAGTATTTCTTTTTTTTTCTTCTGCGCGTAATTATTAAAAAAACGAACCGACCTAGGGCCGTGCCTGACTAGGACTCCCGGCCCGCTAGGCTTTATAAGCCGGGGAGAGGCCCAACCGAAACCCTAAGCCGCCCCAGCCCCAGCGCCCGCCGCCGCCAGCGCCGCCGCCGCCACCGCACGCCGCCCGAGGTTCGCCACCTCGATTTCCGCGCCGGTTTTTTTCGTTTTTTTTTTTGAAAAACCGTTTGGTTTTTCCGTCGGTTTTTTAGTTTCGGTTTTTTAAAATAGATCGGTTTTTCCGGTTTATTTAAATAGCAAGCATTCGTCCGTTCGTTAGTTCTAGCGAACGTTCGTCGTTTTTCTTTTCTCGGATTAAATCCGCGATTTTTCTGATCGCGATTCCTGATCCGATTTTTGTTTTAGTATAACTTTTCGCTCGTTTATCGGAATCAGGCGATTCAAGCGTCTGGAGTTTCATCTCGAAACCCTCTATCCATTTAACCAACTTAAACAAGTTTTTGTTACTGTAAAAATATCCTTAGATCCAGATTAGTAGAACGAAGTTGTTTTCTTTTGCCGTTTGACTTTCGTTGCTTCGTTGCATTTGATTCGTTTTGCAAACCGGAGTTCTTAAGTTGAACCTTCTGGTTAGATCTCTTATTTGAGTTTTACCCGTGCATTAGATGAGTACTTATTGTATGCTTGTTTGTTTGTTTGCGATAGAGTACCCGGAGTGCGCCGCTTGTTACTTCGAATCACTAGGTTTCCTGGATCATCAGCAAGGCAAGTAACACTTTGATCATACTTTTTCTACTACCCAGTTTTATTGCATTAGATCTATCCTCACACATTGCATGATTAGGATCTAATTAAATTGTGGGATGGGAAGTAGTTGAGGTAGTACCTATTACTTGTTTATTTTCAAACCTTTGGGAGTTACTTCTGCGTTTGCTTATTATGCCATGCTATGCTAGTAGACGTGGATTGGGTGAGTGTTATCCATTACAGACGTGAGGTTGTTAATTAATGGTTTATTTAAGGTGGCAACTTAAACAAACATCTGGGTGAATTGAGGCACCAGGGTATTCCAGGACTTGCCTGTTTTTCTTTTGGACCGCCACCTAGGCTCAAAGGGATCATGAGACTATTCATACTAGAAACTTCCGTGTGCAGCCACAAGCTATTATGGGCTCTAGCATAGTTGACTAAGTCGTGCGAACTCTTACAGTGGTAGACTAGTAGATGTAGGGGATGTAGGTGGTACGGTCTACCCGATCGTAAGGTGCTAGCGCTTCTGAAAGTCTATGTCTCGGTCATCTGTCTTCTCAAACACCATGTAGTGCGAGAAACCAAACAGAGGCGATCGAGTCTTGTGGGGAAAAGTGTGCAAACCTCTGCAGAGTGTAATAAACTAATCATGGTTAGCCGTGTCCCCGGTTATGGACGTTTTGAGTATCTAGTACTTGGATTATCATGTGAATCTCAACATGTTACTCTAAATTAATTTTGTTGGGTTTTGTTTAATGATGATGCTTAATTGGGATTGAGAATGCTGTCAACCATTCTTAATGTTTAACAACTACCATGATAGTTAAATAAATTAATTACTTTGCAGTAGGGAAAAATTGGCTTTACGCAAAACTATAACCATAGAGCTTTCCACCAGCCAAATATGCATATAGTATAGCAATTTCATTCCATTAGTCTCTATGTGTTACATTGCCAACATATTCCATGTGCTGACCCGTTTCGGGCTGCAACGTTAATGTTGCAGACTTTTCATATGACGATTAAGGAGTTTTTAGGTCGTGGTTCTATACTCAGTGATGCCATTGGAGTTGATGGACTCACTTATCTTCCAAGCCTTCCGCTGTTATCGTTATTAGATGGCCTTACGCCATATTTATTGTAATAAGTTCTCTTTTGAGACACTCGATGTAATAAGTGTGTGATTGCTACTCTGTTATAAATCCTCCGAGTACTGTGTGGTGTTAGCATTACTGATCCAGGGATGACACCGGAGCATAGAGATCAGACTGTTTGAGGTCTGGTCGCTACAGAGATGGTATCAGAGCACACACTGACTGTAGGACACGACCACTAAGCTAAAGACCTAGATCACTATTCACTCTCTTCTCTTCTGACCTCTCATCTTTTCTACTCTTTAGGATGGCGGATGCAAGGAACAAGTTCACGCAACCGGATGAAGATACACCATTTGGACGTCACTTGAAGGAAGTCACTAGATACCTGAACATAGGAGTACCAAGCTTCACCGGAACCTACAACGCCACTTCACCTAAAGAAGAGCGCTGGATGATTCAAGTTCAAGTTCCAGGAAGGACGTTCATGCCAGTCACTGAGCCCATAGAGTTTTCTTTTGATGCACCAACTTGGAGTCTGGGAATGAGCATGGCAGCTCACATCGCCATACGCATTGGAGATGTCTACTGCAATGACCTCAAAGATACAATCTACCAGATTTGTGGGCGCCGAGATGAGCACTCGGAGATGATCAGCACCCGGAAGGATAGATCAATTGCAGCTTTTATCCAGGAGTTAAACCAGCACATTCGCCGACAGGAGAACCAGATGTGCGCCGACATGATAGATCTGAAGAAGGCTAAGACAAGAATCAAGGAACTGGAGGAAGAACTCAAGGCTACACGTGAAGATTATGAAGAAGAAATTGAAGTATTGGTGGACAAGAATGCTGACCTAACAATGAAGATCGGGATATTTATGGGAGGCCCTACACCAGTAGACAAAGATGAAGAACCCAAGGAGATTCGCCCGAAAGACTACATCATCATCTACGACACAGACTCGGACCCAGACGAAAGCGATGATGACTATGTTGATGAAGCTGGAGCAGATATCATGGAGTCTGCAACCGAAGAATATTTCTAGTAGACCACCTCATCAGTAGTAGTAGTAGTCCACCATGTATATATAGTAGTCTGAGCACTTTTGCGATAGTTAGATCGATTGCATGCCCTTGTTTGATTGAATGAAGTGAATTGTTTGCTTTTTCCTCATGTGCATATGGGTAGTGTTTTCTCTTTAGACCCCCTCTATTCTTACATATCATCTTTTCTAAACCCTTAGATGCCTCTGAGACGTGACCCCGGATTTACCTTTCCACCGGAGCTCACTCAGTTGATCCAGCAGCAGAACACATTGATGCAGTTGCTAGTCCAGAATCAGAATCAGGGGAACAACAACAACAACCCACCACCACCACATGTTGATCACTTAGCCCGTTTCCTTAGGCTAAATCCGCCGGTGTTTTCCAGTAGCACCGAGCCGATAGTAGCAGATGATTGGCTCCGCAAGACAGCTAGAGAGTTGACCACAGCAGGATGCACAGATGCGGAGAAGGTAAAGTTTGTCGCACATCAACTTGAAGGACCCGCAGCATCATGGTGGGAGAATTTCACAGCCACTTTCCCTGTCGACACTGTCACATGGGACTAGTTTCAACAGGCTTTTCGTACTGCACATGTTTCAGCAGGAGCTATGGCCATGAAGAAGCGTGAGTTCGCAACTTGCGCCAAGGAGGACGGACAGTTGGCCAGTATGTGGAGGACTTTAGTAAGTTAGCACGTTATGCCCCAGATGAGGTCGCTACGGATGCAGCTAAGTAGGAGAAGTTTCTGGAAGGACTGAATGATGAGTTGAGCATGCAGTTGATGGTAGCAACCTTCAACAACTACCAGGAGTTGGTAGATTGTGCTCTTATGATTGAAGGGAAGCAGCAGCAAATAGAGAATCGCAAGAGGAAGTATGGACAAGGAAAGTACACTTCAGGAGCTCAGCAGAAGCCACGTTTTACCCCTAGACCGGGAGGACATTTTCAGCATACCCATGGAGGAGGTAGCTCGCACAATCACAATGGCACCAGGAATGGTAATGGGAATGGAGGAAGCAACGGCCAGAATCACACCAACCCATCAACCCCAGCCAAGAAGGACCTGAGCCAAGTCACTTGCTTTAAGTGTTCGAAGACCGGACATTATGCCAATGAATGCCCTGAAATACACAATGGAAATGGCAATGGAAGGTCTGGGAAGAAGCCGAACCCTTTCAACAAGGGACAGGTGAACCACGTTAGCGTGGAGGAGGTTGAAGCTCAGCCTGATGTAGTAATAGGTATGTTTTTGGTTAAGTCATTTACTGCACTCGTTCTTTTTGATACTGGTGCATCGCATTCATACATCTCAAGGGGATTTGTGGATAAGTATAACCTGTCAACCCAAGCCCTCAGGTTACCCATGTTAGTAACCTCGCCTGGAGCAGAATATATGGCTAGTCGATGGTGTGATCGGTTACCATTAAGGATTGGTAACTATGTTTTTCCCTCAGACCTAATAGTATTGGAATCTCAAGGATTGGATGTGATATTAGGCATGGATTGGTTATCAAAGTATGAAGGGAATATTGAATGCGCTAGTAAGTCAATTTTGCTTACCACCCCAGAAGGGAGAAGGATCAAGTATGTATCCCGACATGTGCCGAAGAGGACTCAAGTAAATTGCTTAACATGAGTTGTGCAGGAGGAAGTACCAGTGGTAAAGGATTTCCCTGAAGTATTTCCAGAAGAGTTGCGAGGCATGCCACCGGATAGAGATATTGAGTTATTGATTGAGCTATTGCCAGGCACCGGGCCAATATCAAAGAGACCATACAGGATGCCCGCAAAGGACTTGGTAGAAATTAAGAAGCAGATTAAGGAGTTACTGGATAAAGGATACATTCTCCCAAGTTCTTCGCCTTGGGGATCGCTAGTACTTCTAGTGGAGAAGAAGGATGGATCGTTACGGATGGTTGTTGATTATTGGGGATTGAATGAAGTAACGATCAAGAACAAGTACCCACTACCAAAGATCAATGATTTGTTTGATCGATTGCAAGGAGCTAAGGTATTTCCAAGATCGATCTGCAAACAGGATACCACCAGTTGAAGATCCGAGAACAGGATATTAATAAGACAGCTTTTACCACCAAGTATGGGCTGTATGAGTATACCGTTATGTCATTTGGTCTGACTAACGCAACTGCATATTTTATGAACATGATGAACAAAGTGTTTATGGATTTCTTGGATAAGTTCATCGTAGTGTTCATTGATGATATCCTGATTTACTCGAAGAATGAAGAAGAGCATAAGGAACATTTGCAATTGGTACTTGAGAAGCTCAGAAAACATCAGTTGTATGCCAAGTTCAGCAAATGTGAGTTTTGGTTGAAGGAAGTAGGATTCCTCGGACACGTTATATCCGGAGAAGGAATAGCAGTAGATCCCACTAAAGTTGATACCGTGACCAAATGGGAAGCACCGACCATGGTGGGAGAGATACGAAGTTTTCTGGGACTCGCAGGATACTACCGGAGATTTATTGAGAATTTCTCAAAGATTGCGAAGCCTATGACGTAGTTGTTGAAGAAGGATACCAAGTTCAAATGGACTGAGGAATGTGAGGCTAGTTTCCAGGAGTTGAAGAAACGTTTGGTTACTTCACCAGTGTTGATTTTGCCAGATCAGACCAAGGATTATGAGGTGTATTGCGACGCTTCACATCGAGGACTTGGAGCAGTGCTTATGCAGGAAGGGAGAGTTGTTTCATATGCCTCAAGACAACTGAAACCTCATGAGTTGAATTATGCTACGCATGATTTGGAGTTAGCAGCCGTAGTGCATGCCTTGAAAACATGGAGGCATTTCTTCATTGGAAACCATTGTGAGGTGTATACGGATCATAAGAGTTTGAAGTACATTTTCACACAGAAGGAGTTAAATCTCAGACAAAGGAGATGGTTGGAGCTCATCAAGGATTACGATATGAGATTGCATTACCATCCTTGAAAGGCAAATGTAGTAGCTGACGCATTAAGCCGTAAGAGCCACGTCACTACATTAATGACGGGAGAAATACCAAAGGAGATAGCAGAAAATCTTCGTGAACTATGTATGGAAATAGTTCCGAGAGGCTATGTAGCAGCATTGGAGATTCAGTCAACTTTGATGGATAGAATCATAGAAGCTCAGAAGACTGACAAGGAGATTGCCGCTATAAAGGAGAAACTGAGCAAAGGAAAAGCTAAAGGATTTCTTGAGGATGAGCAGGACACCCTATGGTTTGAAGACCGTGTTTATGTGCCCAATGACCCAGAGATTAGGAGGTTGATTCTGCAAGAGGCACACGATTCACCATATTCGATTCACCCAGGAAATACCAAGATGTATTTGGATTTGAAGGATATTTTCTGGTGGACCAGAATGAAGAAGGATATTGTGGAGTATGTAGAAGTTTGTGATGTGTGCCAGAGAGTAAAGGCAGAGCATCAGAAGCCAGCAAGATTGTTACAACCATTGCCGATACCTGAATGGAAGTGGGATAAGTTAGGCATGGATTTTATCACTGGATTACCCAGGACTCGTTCAGGCTATGACTCGATCTGGGTTGTAGTCGATCGATTGACGAAGGTAGCTCATTTCATCCCAGTAAAGACCACTTACACCAGTGCTAAGTTGGCAAAGATATACATGACCAGGATCGTATGTTTGCATGGAGTTCCGAGGAGTATCGTATCAGATAGAGGAACCCAGTTTACCTCAAAGTTTTGGAAGCAGTTGCATGAAACTTTGGGAACTAGGCTAGAAATTTAGTACAGCTTTTCATCCACAGACAGATGGACAGACCGAGAGAGTCAATCAGATTTTGGAGGATATGCTGAGAGCTTGTGCGCTAGATTACGGATCTAGTTGGGACGACAATTTGCCATATGCAGAGTTCTCTTACAACAACAGTTACCAAACCAGTTTGAAGATGGCCCCTTTCGAAGCCTTATACGGAAGGAGGTGTAGGACACCGTTGTCGTGGGACAAAGTTGGAGACCGCCGGTTGTTTGGACCTGACTTGATTAAAGAGTCTGAACAGAAGGTGAAGTTGATTCGTGATAGGCTCAAGATAGCTCAGTCCAGACAGAAGAGTTATGCAGATTCTAAATGCAAGGAGACAGTTTATGAAGTCGGAGATAGAGCTTATCTTCGAGTATCTCCACTTCGGGGAACAAAGCGTTTTGGAGTTAAAGGAAAGTTAGCGCCACGATTTGTAGGACCATATCGAGTTTTGGAGCATATGGGAGAATTGGCCTACAAGTTGGAATTGCCTGAAGGATTGTCAGGAGTTCATGATGTGTTCCACGTTTCCCAGTTGAAGAAGTGTCATGTGGAGATGCCTGACATACCGTTGAGAGACACAGTGCCATTGGAAACTATTCAGTTGGATAACAATTTGACCTACGAGGAGAAACCAATTAAGATTCTCGAGGTTGCCAGCCGAGTCACTCGCAGCAAGGTTATCAAGTTTTGCAAAGTTCAGTGGAGCCACCACACAGAGGATGAAGCCACCTGGGAACGAGAGGAAGATTTGCTTAGGGACCACCCTCACCTATTTTCTAGCCAACCCGAATCTCGAGGGCGAGATTCATCTTAAGGGGGGTAGGTTTGTAACATCCCAAATTTTCAATTTGGAATGTTATACATTAGATCATCATTGCATATCATATTTTATTTTGCTTTTGGTTGATCCTAGAAATTCTACGCAACTCAAGGAACCACAGAGAGAGTTGGGGATTTCGTTATTTTCATATTTGAGTTTTCTCCAATTTTGAAAATAGGATCATTGGATTTTAATTATTTTATCATCAATTATTTCTATTACAAAATATGAGAGAGGGAATAAAATGACTTTCCCAAAATAAAGAAATATTGAGGATTTAATAATAAAATCAAATAAGATTTTATTTCGGAGTTTTTTGTTATTTTATTTGAATTTAGCAAAAATGTGTGTTTTTCAAAATTGCTTTTATGCCCCAAATAAATGTCCACCTTGTGCGTCTTGATTTTAGAAGCCCATGAAAATTTATTTCGAAATTTTTGGAGCCCGTTTAGTATTTCTTTTTTTTTCTTCTGCGCGTAATTATTAAAAAAATGAACCGACCTAGGGCTGTGTCCGACTAGGACTCCCGGTCCGCTAGGCTTTATAAGCCGGGGAGAGGCCCAGCCGAAACGCTAAGCCGCCCCAGCCCCAGCGCCCGCCGCCGCCAGCGCCGCCGCCACCGCACGCCGCCCAAGGTTTGCCACCTCGATTTCCGCGCCGGTTTTTTTAGTTTTTTTCAAAAAACCGTTCGGTTTTTCCGTCGGTTTTTTTAGTTTCGATTTTTTTTAAAATAGATTGGTTTTTCTGGTTTATTTAAATAGCGAGCGTTCGTCCGTTCGTTCGTTCTAGCGAACGTTCATCGTTTTTCTTTTCTCGGATTAAATCCTCGATTTTTCTGATCGCGATTCCTGATCCGATTTTCGTTTTAGTATAACTTTTCGCTCGTTTATCGGAATCAGGCGATTCAAGCGCCTGGAGTTTCGTCTCGAAACCCTCTATCTGTTTAACCAACTTAAACAAGTTTTTGTTACTATAAAAATTTCCTTAGATCCAGATTAGTAGAACGAAGTTGTTTTCTTTTGCCGTTTGACTTTCGTTGCTTCGTTGGATTTGATTCTTTTTGCAAACCGGAGTTCTTGAGTTGAACCTTCTGGTTAGATCTCTTATTTGAGTTTTACCCATGCATTAGATGATTACTTATTGTATGCTTGTTTGTTTGTTTGTGATAGAGTACCCGGAGTGCGTCGCTTGTTACTTCGAATCACTAGGTCTCCCGGATCATCAGCAAGGCAAGTAACACTTTGATCATACTTTTTCTATTACCCAGTTTTATTGCATTAGATCTATCCTCACACATTGCATGATTAGGATCTAATTAAATTGTGGGATGGGAAGTAGTTGAGGTAGTACCTATTACCTGTTTATTTTCAAACCTTTGGGAGTTACTTCTGCGTTTGCTTATTATGCCATGCTATACTAGTAGACGTGGATTGGGTGAGTGTTATCCATGACAGACGTGAGGTTGTTAATTAATGGTTTGTTTAAGGTGGCAACTTAAACACACATCTGGGTGGATTGAGGCACCAGGGTATTCCAGGACTTGCCTGTTTTTCTTTTGGACCGCCACCCAGGCTCAAAGGGATCATGAGACTATTCATACTAGAAACTTCCGTGTGCAGCCACAAGCTATTATGGGCTCTAGCATAGTTGACTAAGTCGTGCGAACTCTTACAGTGGTAGACTAGTAGATGTAGGGGATGTAGGTGGTACGGTCTACCCGATCGTAAGGTGCTAGCGCTTCTGAAAGTCTATGTCTCGGTCATCTGTCTTCTCAAACACCATGTAGTGCGAGAAACCAAACGGAGGCGATCGAGTCTTGTGGGGAAAAGTGCGCAAACCTCTGCAGAGTGTAATAAACTAATCATGGTTAGCCGTGTCCCCGGTTATGGACGTTTTGAGTATCTAGTACTTGGATTATCATGTGAATCTCAACATGTTACTCTAAATTAATTTTGTTGGGTTTTGTTTAATGATGATGCTTAATTGGGATTGAGAATGTTGTCAACCATTCTCAATGTTTAACAACTACCCTGATAGTTAAATAAATTAATTACTTTGCAGTAGGGAAAAATTGGCTTTACACAAAACTATAACCATAGAGCTTTCCACCAGCCAAATATGCATATAGTATAGCAATTTCATTCCATTAGTCTCTATGTGTTACATTGCCAACATATTCCATGTGCTGACCCGTTTCGGGCTGCAACGTTAATGTTGCAGACTTTTCAGACGACGATTAAGGAGTTTTTAGGTCGTGGTTCTATACTCAGTGATGCCATTGGAGTTGATGGACTCACTTATCTTCCAAGCCTTCCGCTGTTATCGTTATTAGATGGCCTTACGCCATATTTATTGTAATAAGTTCTCTTTTGAGACACTCGATGTAATAAGTGTGTGATTGCTACTCTGTTATAAATCCTCCGAGTACTGTTTGGTGTCAGCATTACTGATCCAGGGATGACACCGGAGCACAGAGATCAGACTGTTTGAGGTCTGGTCGCTACAGAGATGGTATCAGAGCACACACTGACTGTAGGACACGACCACTAAGCTAAAGACCTAGATCACTATTCACTCTCTTCTCTTCTGACCTCTCATCTTTTCTACTCTTTAGGATGGCGGATGCAAGGAACAAGTTCACGCAACCGGATGAAGATACACCATTTGGACGTCACTTGAAGGAAGTCACTAGATACCTGAACATAGGAGTACCAAGCTTCACCGGAACCTACAATGCCACTTCACCTAAAGAAGAGTGCTGGATGATTCAAGTTCAAGTTCCAGGAAGGACGTTCATGCCAGTCACTGAGCCCATAGAATTTTATTTTGATGCACCAACTTGGAGTCTGGGAATGAGCATGGCAGCTCACATCACCATGGGACGCATTGGAGATGTCTACCACAATGACCTCAAAGATACAATCTACCAGATTTGTGGGCGCCGAGATGAGCACTCGGAGATGATCAGCACTCGGAAGGATAGATCAATTGCAGCTTTTATCCAAGAGTTAAACCAGCACATTCGCCGACAGGAGAACCAGATGTGCGCTGACATGATAGATCTGAAGAAGGCTAAGACAAGAATCAAGGAACTGGAGGAAGAACTCAAGGCTACACGTGAAGATTATGAAGAAGAAATTGAAGTATTGGTGGACAAGAATGTCGACCTAACAATGAAGATCGGGATATTTATGGGAGGCCCTACACCAGTAGACAAAGATGAAGAACCCAAGGAGATTCGCTCGGAAGACTACATCATCATCTACGACACAGACTCGGACCCAGACGAAAGCGATGATGACTATGTTGATGAAGCTGGAGCAGATATCATGGAGTCTGCAACCAAAGAATATTTCTAGTAGACCACCTCATCAGTAGTAGCAGTAGTCCACCATGTAAATATAGTAGTCTGAGCACTTTTGCGATAGTTAGATCGATTGTATGCCCTTGTTTGATTGAATGAAGTGAATTGTTTGCTTTTGCCTCATGTGCATATGGGTAGTGTTTTCTCTTTAGACCCCCTCTATTCTTACATCTCATCTTTTCTAAACCCTTAGATGCCTCTGAGACGTGACCCCGGATTTACCTTTCCACCGGAGCTCACTCAGTTGATCCAGCAGCAGAACACATTGATGCAGTTGCTAGTCCAGAATCAGAATCAGGGGAACAACAACAACAACCCACCACCACCACCACCTGTTGATCACTTAGCCCGTTTCCTTAGGCTAAATCCGCCGGTGTTTTCCAGTAGCACCGAGCCGATAGTAGCAGATGATTGGCTCCGCAAGACAGCTAGAGAGTTGACCACAGCAGGATGCACAGATGCGGAGAAGGTAAAGTTTGTCGCACATCAACTTGAAGCACCCGCGGCATCATGGTGGGAGAATTTCACAGCCACTTTCCCTGTCGACACTGTCACATGGGACCAGTTTCAGCAGGAGCTATGGCCATAAAGAAGCGTGAGTTTCGCAACTTGCGCCAAGGAGGACGGACAGTTGGCCAGTATGTGGAGGACTTTAGTAAGTTAGCATGTTATGCCCCAGATGATGCCGCTACGGATGCAGCTAAGCAGGAGAAGTTTCTGGAAGGACTGAATGATGAGTTGAGCATGCAGTTGATGGTAGAAACCTTCAACAACTACCAGGAGTTGGTAGATCGTGCTCTTATGATTGAAGGGAAGCAGCAGCAAATAGAGAATGGCAAGAGGAAGTATGGACAAGGAAAGTACACTTCAGGAGCTCAGTAGAAGCCACGTTTTACCCCTAGACCGGGAGGACATTTTCAGCATACCCATGGAGGAGGTAGCTCGCACAATCACAATGGCACCAAGAATGGTAATGGGAATGGAGGAAGCAACGGCCAGAATCGCACCAACCCATCAACCCCAGCCAAGAAGGACCTGAGCCAAGTCACTTGCTTTAAGTGTTCGAAGACCGGACATTATGCCAATGAATGCCCTGAAATACAAAATGGAAATGGCAATGGAAGGTCTGGGAAGAAGCCGAACCCTTTCAACAAGGGACAGGTGAACCACGTTAGCGTGGAGGAGGTTGAAGCTCAGCCTGATGTAGTAATAGGTAAGTTTTTGGTTAAGTCATTTACTGCACTCGTTCTTTTTGATACTGGTGCATCGCATTCATACATCTCAAGGGGATTTGTGGATAAGTATAACCTGTCAACCCAAGCCCTTAGGTCACCCATGTTAGTAACCTCGCCTGGAGCAGAATATATGGCTAGTCAATGGTGTGATCGGTTACCATTAAGGATTGGTAACTATGTTTTTCCCTCAGACCTAATAGTATTGGAATCTCAAGGATTGGATGTGATATTAGGCATGGATTGGTTATCAAAGTATGAAGGGAATATTGAATGCCCTAGTAAGTCAATTTTGCTTACCACCCCAGAAGGGAGAAGGATCAAGTATGTATCCCGACATGTGCCGAAGAGGACTCAAGTAAATTGCTTAACAGGAGTTGTGCAAGAGGAAGTACCAGTGGTAAGGGATTTCCCTGAAGTATTTCCAGAAGAGTTGCGAGGCATGCCACCGGATAGAGATATTGAGTTTTTGATTGAGCTATTGCCAGGCACCGGGCCAATATCAAAGAGACCATACAGGATGCCCGCAAAGGACTTGGTAGAAATTAAGAAGCAGATTAAGGAGTTACTGGATAAAGGATACATTCGCCCAAGTTCTTTGCCTTGGGGATCGCCAGTACTTCTAGTGGTGAAGAAGGATGGATCGTTACTGATGGTTGTTGATTATCGAGGATTGAATGAAGTAACGATCAAGAACAAGTACCCACTACCAATGATCAATGATTTGTTTGATCGATTTCAAGGAGCTAAGGTATTTTGCAAGATCGATCTGCGAACAGGATACCACCAGTTGAAGATCCGTGAACAGGATATTCCTAAGACAGCTTTTACCACCAGGTATGGGCTGTACGAGTATACCGCTATGTCATTTGGTCTGACTAACGCACCTGCATATTTTATGAACATGATGAACAAAGTGTTTATGGATTTCTTGGATAAGTTCGTCGTAGTGTCCATTGATGATATCCTGGTTTACTCGAAGAATGAAGAAGAGCATAAGGAACATTTGCGATTGGTACTTGAGAAGCTCAGAGAACATCAGTTGTATGCCAAGTTCAGCAAATGTGAGTTTTGGTTGAAGGAAGTAGGATTCCTCGGACACGTTATATCCGGAGAAGGAATAGCACTAGATCCCACTAAAGTTGATACCGTGACCAAATGGGAAGCACCGACCACGGTGGGAGAGATACTGAGTTTTCTGGGACTCGCAGGATACTACCGGAGATTTATTGAGAATTTCTCAAAGATTGCGAAGCCTATGACTGAGTTGTTGAAGAAGGATACCAAGTTCAAATGGACTGAGGAATGTGAGGCTAGTTTCCAGGAGTTGAAGAAACGTTTGGTTACTTCACCAGTGTTGATTTTGCCAGATCAGACCAAGGATTATGAGGTGTATTGCGCCGCTTCACATCAAGGACTTGGAGCAGTGCTTATGCAGGAAGGGAGAGTTGTTTCATATGCCTCAAGACAACTGAAACCTCATGAGTTGAATTATGCTACGCATGATTTGGAGTTAGCAGCCGTAGTGCATGCCTTGAAAACATGGAGGCATTTCCTCATTGGAAACCATTGTGAGGTGTATACAGATCATAAGAGTTTGAAGTACATTTTCACACAGAAGGATTTAAATCTCAGACAAAGGAGATGGTTGGAGCTCATCAAGGATTACGATATGAGATTGCATTACCATCCTGGAACGGCAAATGTAGTAGCTGACGCATTAAGCCGTAAGAGCCACGTCCCTACATTAATGACGGGAGAAATACCAAAGGAGATAGCAGAAAATCTTCATGAACTATGTATGGAAATAGTTCCAAGACGCTATGTAGCAGCATTGGAGATTCAGTCAACTTTGATGGATAGAATCAGAGAAGCTCAGAAGACTGACAAGGGGATTGCCGCTATAAAGGAGAAACTGAGCAAAGGAAAAGCTAAAGGATTTCGTGAGGATGAGCACGACACCCTATGGTTTGAAGACCGTGTTTATGTGCCCAATGACCCAGAGATTAGGAGGTTGATTCTGCAAGAGGCACACGATTCACCATATTCAATTCACCCAGGAAATACCAAGATGTATTTGGATTTGAAGGATATTTTTTGGTGGACCGAAATGAAGAAGGATATTGCGGAGTATGTAGCAGTTTGTGATGTGTGTCAGAGATTAAAGGCAGAGCATCAGAAGCCAGCAGGATTGTTACAACCATTGCCGATACCTGAATGGAAGTGGGATAAGTTAGGCATGGATTTTATCACTGGATTACCCAGGACTCGTTCAGGCTATGACTCGATTTGGGTTGTAGTCGATCGATTGACGAAGGTAGCTCATTTCATCCCAGTAAAGACCACTTACACCAGTGCTAAGTTGGCAAAGATATACATGACCAGGATCGTATGTTTGCATGGAGTTCCGAGGAGTATCGTATCAGATAGAGGAACCCAGTTTACCTCAAAGTTTTGGAAGCAGTTGCATGAAACTTTGGGAACTAGGCTAGAATTCAGTACAGCTTTTCATCCACAGACAGATGGACAGACCGAGAGAGTCAATCAGATTTTGGAGGATATGCTGAGAGCTTGAGCGCTAGATTACGGATCTAGTTGGGACGACAATTTGCCATATGCAGAGTTCTCTTACAACAACAGTTACCAAACCAGTTTGAAGATGGCCCCTTTTGAAGCCTTATACGGAAGGAGGTGTAGGACACCATTGTCGTGGGACGAAGTTGGAGACCGCCAGTTGTTTGGACCTGACTTGATTAAAGAGTCTGAACAGAAGGTGAAGTTGATTCGCGATAGGCACAAGATAGCTCATTCCAGACAGAAGAGTTAGGCAGATTCTAAACGCAAGGAGACAGTTTATGAAGTCAGAGATAGAGCTTATCTTCGAGTATCTCCACTTCAGGGAACAAAGCATTTTGGAGTTAAAGGAAAGTTAGTGCCACGATTTGTAGGACCATATCGAGTTTTGGAGCGTATGGGAGAAGTGGCCTACAAGTTGGAATTGCCTGAAGGATTGTCAGGAGTTCATGATGTGTTCCACGTTTCCCAGTTGAAGAAGTGTCACATGGAGATGGCTGACATACCGTTGAGAGACACAGTGCCATTGGAAACTATTCAGTTGGATAACAATTTGACCTACGAGGAGAAACCAATTAAGATTCTCGAGGTTGCCAGCCGAGTCACTCGCAGCAAGGTTATCAAGTTTTGCAAAGTTCAGTGGAGCCACCACACAGAGGATGAAGCCACCTGGGAACGAGAGGAAGATTTGCTCAAGGACCACCCTCACCTATTTTCTAGCCAACCCAAATCTCGAGGGCAAGATTCATCTTAAGGGGGGTAGGTTTGTAACATCCCAAATTTTCAATTTGGAATGTTATACATTATATCATCATTGCATATCATATTTTATTTTGCTTTTGGTCGATCCTAGAAATTCTACGCAACTCAAGGACCCACGGAGAGAGTTGGGGATTTCGTTATTTTCATATTTGAGTTTTCTCAAATTTTGAGAATAGGATCATTTGATTTTAATTATTTTATCATCAATTATTTCTATTACAAAATATGAGAGAGGGAATAAAATGACTTTCCCAAAATAAAGAAATATTGAGGATTTAATAATAAAATCAAATAAGATTTTATTTCGGAGTTTTTCGTCATTTTATTTGAATTTAGGAAAAATGGTTGTTTTTCAAAATTGCTTTTAGGCCCCAAATAAATGTTCATCTTGTGCGGCTTGATTTTAGAAGCCCATGAAAACTTATTTCGAAATTTTTGGAGCCCGTTTAGTATTTCTTTTTATTTTTTTTTCTTCTGCACGTAATTATTAAAAAAACGAACCGACCTAGGGTCGTGTCCGACTAGGACTCCCGGCCCGCTAGGCTTTATAAGCCGGGGAGAGGCCCAGCCGAAACCCTAAGCCGCCCCAGCCCCAGCGCCCGCCGCCGCCGCGCCACCACCACCGCACGCCGCCCAAGGTTTGCCACCTCGATTTCCGCGCTGGTTTTTTTAGTTTTTTTCGAAAAATCGTTCGGTTTTTCTTTGGTTTTTTTAGTTTTGTTTTTTTAAAATAGATCGGTTTTTCCGGTTTATTTAAATAGCGAGCGTTCGTTCGTTCTAGCAAACGTTCGTCGTTTTTCTTTTCTCGGATTAAATCCGCGATTTTTCTGATCGCGATTCGTGATCCGATTTTCGTTTTAGTATAACTTTTCGCTTGTTTATCGGAATCAAGCGATTCAAGCGCCTGGAGTTTCGTCTCGAAACCCTCTATCCGTTTAACCAACTTAAACAAGTTTTTGTTACTGTAAAAATTGCCTTAGATCCAGATTAGTAGAACGAAGTTGTTTTCTTTTGCCGTTTGACTTTCGTTGCTTCGTTGGATTTGATTCTTTTTGCAAACCAGAGTTCTTAAGTTGAACCTTCTGGTTAGATCTCTTATTTGAGTTTTACCCGTGAATTAGATGATTACTTATTGTATGCTTGTTTGTTTGCGATAGAGTACCCAGAGTGCGCTGCTTGTTACTTCGAATCACTAGGTTTCCCGGATCATCAGCAAGGCAAGTAACACTTTGATCATACTTTTTCTACTACCCAGGTTTATTGCATTAGATCTATCCTCACACATTGCATGATTAGGATCTAATTAAATTGTGGGATGGGAAGTAGTTGAGGTAGTACCTATTACCTGTTTATTTTCAAACCTTTGGGAGTTACTTCTGCGTTTGCTTATTATGCCATGCTATGCTAGTAGACATGGATTGGGTGAGTGTTATCCATGACAGACGTGAGGTTTTTAATTAATGGTTTATTTAAGGTGGCAATTTAAACACACATCTGGGTGGATTGAGGCACCTGGGTATTCTAGGACTTTCCTGTTTTTCTTTTGGACCGCCACCCAGGCTCAAAAGGATCATGAGACTATTCATACTAGAAACTTCCGTGTGCAGCCACAAGCTATTATGGGCTCTAGCATAGTTGACTAAGTCGTGCGAACTCTTACAGTGGTAGACTAGCAGATGTAGGGGATGTAGGTGGTACGGTCTACCCGATCGTAAGGTGCTAGCGCTTCTGAAAGACTGTGTCTCGGTCATCCGTCTTCTCAAACACCATGTAGTGCGAGAAACCAAACGGAGGCGATCGAGTCTTGTGTGGAAAAGTGCGCAAACCTCTGCAGAGTGTAATAAACTAATCATGGTTAGCCGTGTCCCCGGTTATGGACGTTTTCAGTATCTAGTACTTGGATTATCATGTGAATCTCAACATGTTACTCTAAATTAATTTTGTTGGGTTTTGTTTAATGATGATGCTTAATTGGGATTGAGAATGCTGTCAACCATTCTCAATGTTTAACAACTACCATGATAGTTAAATAAATTTATTCCTTTGCAGTAGGGAAAAATTGGCTTTACGCAAAACTGTAACCATAGAGCTTTCCACCAGCCAAATATGCATATAGTATAGCAATTTCATTCCATTACTCTCTATGTGTTACATTGCCAGCATATTCCATGTGCTGACCCGTTTTGGGCTGCAATGTTAATGTTGCAGACTTTTCAGACGACGATTAAGGAGTTTTTAGGTCGTGTTTCTATACTCAGTGATGCCGTTGGAGTTGATGGACTCACTTATCTTCCAAGGCTTCCGCTGTTATCGTTATTAGATGGCCTTACGCCATATTTATTGTAATAAGTTCTCTTTTGAGACACTCGATGTAATAAGTGTGTGATTGCTACTCTGTTATAAATCCTCCGAGTACTGTGTGGTGTCAGCATTACTGATCCAGGGATGACACCGGAGCATAGAGATCAGACTGTTTGAGGTCTGGTCGCTACATAACAACGATCTCCTATTTTAACAGAAACAACAGGCATGCCAACAACAGGTCTATGCTTATCTTTAGTATCGGGTCTAGCAATTCTAGCAGCTTCATCACAAAAGTAAATAACATGCCCATCAATATTATCGACCAAGAGATATTTAACAATAGAAATACTAGGTTCAACTTTAATTTGCTCAGGTGGTGTAGGTGTTCTAGCATTACTCTTACGAACCACAGTTGAAGCTTTAGCATGATCCTTTATTCTATCAGTGAAAGGTGCTTTGTCTATATAAGCGGTAGGAACAATAGGATCAACATTATAAGTGATAGTATTTTCCTCAACTTTAATAGGTTCAACTACTTTTACTTCAATGGGAGGATGATATTTAAGCCACTTCTCCTTAGGGAGATCAACATGAGTAGCAAATGATTCACAGAAAGAAGCTACTATCTCAGAGTCAAGTCCATATTTAGTGCTAAATTCACGAAAAGCATCGGTATCCATAAAAGATTTAACACAATCAAACTTAGGTGTTATACCTGACTCCTTACCTTCGTCGAGTTCCCAATCTTCAGAGTCGCGTTTAATTCTTTCCAATAAATCCCATCTGAATTCAATAGTCTTCATCATAAAAGAACCAGTACAAGAAGTATCGAGCATGGAGCGGTTATTGAGAGAAAGCTGAGCATAAAATTTTTGAATAATAATTTCTCTTGAGAGCTCATGATTGGGGCATGAATATAACATTGACTTAAGCCTCCCCCAAGCTTGAGAGATACTTTCTCCTTTGCGAGGCCAAAAATTATATATATAATTATGATCATGATGAACCAGATGCATAGGATAAAACTTCTGATGAAATTCCAATTTCAATCGGTTGTAGTTCCACGATCCAATATCATCGCATAGCCTAAACCATGTCAATGCCTTTCCCTTCAAAGATAAAGGGAAGACCTTCTTCTTGATAACATCCTTGGGCATACCTGCAAGCTTAAATAATCCACAAACTTCATCCACATAGATTAGGTGCAAGTCGGGATGTAATGTTCCATCTCCTGTGAAAGGATTAGCTAGCAGTTTCTCTATCATACCCGAAGGAATTTCAAAGTAAACATTTTCAGTAGGTTTAGTAGGTTGAGGAGCAACTCTTTGCTCTACTGGTCGGGGTGAAGATACCCTGAACAAGCCCCTCAAAGGATTACTTTCCATAGTAACAAGTGACAGTAAATTTCAGCACACTATATAAATTTTTCCTTACCAAATTCCACCTACCAAAGGCGCTTCACTCCCCGGCAACGGCGCCAGAAAAGAGTCTTGATGACCCACAAGTATAGGGGATCTATCGTAGTCCTTTAGGTAAGTAAGAGTGTCGAACCCAACGAGAAGCAGAAGGAAATGATAAGCGGTTTTCAGTAAGGTATTCTCTTCAAGCACTGAAATTATCGGTAACAGATAGTTTTGTGATAAGGTAATTTGTAACGGGTAACAAGTAACAAAAGTAAACAAGGTTCAGCAAGGTGGCTCAATCCTTTTTGTAGAAAAGGACAAGCCTGGACAAACTCTTATATAAAGGAAAACGCTCCCGATGACTCATGGAAATTATCGTCAAGCTAGTTTTCATCATGCTCATATGATTCACGTTCATTACTTTGATAATTTGATATGTGGGTGGACCGGTGATTGGGTACTGCCCTTCCTTGGACAAGGATCCCACTTATGATTAACCCCTCTTGCAAGCATCCACAACTACAAAAGAAGTATTAAGGTAAACCTAACCATAGCATGAAACATGTGGATCCAAATCAGCCCCTTACGAAGCAACGCATGAACTAGGGTTTATGCTTCTGTCACTCTAGCAACCCATCATCTACTTATTACTTCCCAATGCCTTCCCCTAGGCCCAAACAATGGTGAAGTGTCATGTAGTCGATGTTCACATGATACCACTAGAGGAGAGACAACATACATCTCATCAAAATATCGAACGAATACCAAATTCACATGACTACTTATAGCAAGACTTCTCCCATGTCCTCAGGAACAAACGTAACTACTCACAAATCATATTCATGTTCATAATTAGAGGTGTATTAATATGCATGAATGATCTGAACATATGATCTTCCACTGAATAAACCAACTAGCATCAACTACAAGGAGTAATCAACACTACTAGCAACCCACAGGTACCAATATGAGGTTTTGAGACAAAGATCGGATACAAGAGATGAACTAGGGTTTGAGATGAGATGGTGCTAGTGAAGATGTTGATGGAGATTGAACCCCTCCCGAGATGAGGATCGATGGTGATGACGATGGTGACGATTTCCCCCTCCCGGAGGGATGTTTCCCCGGCAGAACAGCTCCGGCAGAGCCCTAGATTGGCTCCGCCAAGGTTTCGCCTCGAGACAGCGGCGCTTCATCCCGAAAGCTTCCTCTGTATTTTTTCCATGGCGAAAGACTTCATATAGCAAAAGATGGGCACCGAAGGCCTGCCAGGGGGCCCACGAGGCAGGGGGTGCGCCTAGGGGGTAGGACGCGCCCCCACTCTCGTGGACGGTGGGTGGCCCCCCTCTGGTGCTTTCTTCGCCCAATATTTTTTATATATCCCAAAACTGACTTTCATAGAGTTTCAGGACTTTTGGAGTTATGAAGAATAGGTATCTAATATTTGCTCCTTTTCCAGCCCAGAATTCCAGCTGCCGGCATTCTACCTCTTCATGTAAACCTTGTAAAAATAAGAGAGAAAAGGCATAAGTATTGTGACGTAATGTGTGATAACAGCCCATAATGCAATAAATATCGATATAAAAGCATGATGCAAAATGGACGTATCATAGGGTCCGCACGCTAAACGTTCGAAGACAATTTGTATTATGAGTTTCGTGTTTTGATGAACCGGAGTTTGTTCGGAGTCCCAGATGAGATCACGGACATGACGAGGAGTCTCGAAATGGTCGAGACATAAAGATTCGTATATTGGAAGGCTACATTCGGACACCGGAATGGTTCGGGTCGTTTCGGAGAACCGGGGTTACCGGAACCCCCCCCCCCCCCGGAGGTTAATGGGCCACCATGGGCCTTAGTGGAGAAGAGAGAGGGCCGACCAGGAGGTGGCGCCCCCCTGCCCAGTCCGAATTGGACAAGGGGTGGGGGCGACGCCCCCTCCTTCCTTCTCTTCTTCTCCTACTTGGAATAGGAAGGGGGGCGAATCCTACTTGGATCGGGAGTCCAAGTAGGACTCCCCCCATAGCGCGCCCCTAGGGCCGACCACCTCTCCGCCCCCTTTATATATGTGGGAGGGGGCACCCCAAAGACACACCAAGTCTTCTCTTAGCCATGTGTGGTGCCCCCTTCCACAGTTACACACCTCGGTCATATCGTCGTAGTGCTTAGGTGAAGCCCTACGCCGGTAGCTTCATCATCACCGTCATCACGTAATATTTTAGATTGTAGATTCACTTATTTTGCTTTGTATGTAGTTGATGAAGCTATGTACCTAGGGTAGGGTCACGGACCTATCCTAACTACCCTACCCAAGGACACCTCTAGAATAAATCACCTTTCAATCGACTTGGAGGTGTTCCACTCGACAGACTCGAAGACATTCGACCAAGAAGCAATTACTCGACCAAGATCCAACCGCTCGACGGCCAGGAGACCTAAAGTCACTCCGCACGCTAACGGTCGGTCATTAAGTAGCTTTTATGGTCATCATAGCACTTTATTACTAGCATTATCAGTAACGCCCTACCTTAATGTACATTGAACCCTTCGTAACGTGGGCCGGCCGGGGTCCTGGCGCACTCTATATAAGCCACCCCCCTCCTCTGAGACAAGGGTTCGCACCTCTGTAACTCATACTCACATAATCCAGTCGACCGCCTCCGGGCTCCGAGACGTAGGGCTATTACTTCTTCCGAGAAGGGCATGAACTCGTAAACCTTGCGTCCTTACAACTTCTCCATAGCTAAGATCTCGCCTCTCATACTTACCCCCCTACATTACTGTCAGACTTAGAACCACGACAGTTGGCGCCCACCTTGGGGCAGGTGTTTTAGCGTTTTGTTGGAGGAGTTGCGATCTTTTCCGACCCGAATCATCATGGTTTTCGACGGAGTTTTGGTGGAGGGCCGCTAGATCCGCCTCGGCGCGCTCACGTTCATCGCCGACGACTCCGCCTGGCTTCAGGAGGCTCCGCTCGACGTGGACGCGCTCCCTGTCTGCGGGGCAACGCACTTTAGCGCGTGCGTCCGCGGCGTTCTCCTGCGGCAACCGTCGACCCCCTACCGGTCGGCTCCTATGTTGCCCTCCCTCCCCGCTTCCCGCCAGTGCAAGCGCTTCGGTCGGTCGAGGCTTCGGCGGTGGGTGAGACACGCGGTGGCCCGTCAGCCGGCCACCCCTCAAGTCGCGGTGATCGAGCCCGACGAATCCCTCTATGGCCTGTTCGACCTATCGACTGGCTCCGAAGAGACTGCATCCGAGTGCGACAGCAGCGATCCGACGGCGAAAGTTCTGATGGTCGATGGACCGCCCAGTCCCCCCGGTTTTACCCGCACCGACGGAGGCGCAGGAGGAGGCGACCCGTCGCGTCCCCATGAGGAGTATCTTCCGGAGCCTCTCACGTCGCTGCAAAGAGAAGAACTTCGCCGTCGGAACATGGATGCGCTACACACTCCTATCGTTGGAGAAACCCCTGAGGCTCACGCCTTGGAGGACGCGCGCCTGGCAAACTTGGCCGAGCGCACTCGACTGGAGAACCTCCAGCGAGCACTCGACGAGCGTGCGCGACAACGGGTTCCTGAATCCAGTCGACGTCAGCTCTTCCCGCCCCCGCAGGTATATCGGACTCCGATTCAGAATTTAGCAGCTGCGGCCCGTATAGCGGAGTCGATTCAGCCTTCCCAGTCAGAGGCTGGCAGAGGCTTGCTGCAGATCAGAGCGTTACTCCGGGCAGCAGGAGATCAGAATTCCACTATTTCTTAGTCGCGGAATAGAATTCACAGCAGATCCGTTGCCGTGGACACAGTCCAGTCGGCTCACAGCCCGAGATCGCCCCCGAGGCATGAGGGACGTGGAGACCGGCGTGACCAGTATGGGAACCATGAGCAATATGATCACCGAGTCGATCGTGACGGTCGACGTCGAGTGCCCACACCTCCCCCGAGGAGCGGGTCGTATGTGCCTCGCCAGCAGGATGACAGGCGCCCTCATAGTGGTGGGCGAAGGATTCCAGTTGACCCCAGAGGGCCAGGCTTTGACGCGAGATCCATCCTCGTCCAGGGTTTGGTCGACAGGAACAGGGCTCACCGAGAAGGCCACGACAGAGATGCGCCTGCCAGCGGCAGAGTACATGTTTCGGGGCCAGAGTGCTTTAGTAGAGCCACCAGGGCTGCTGTGATTCCTCCCAATTTCAGGTTGGCGACTGGAGTCAATAAGTTCACTGGCGAGTCCAAGCCCGATACTTGGCTTGAGGACTACCGAGTGGCTGTCCAGATTGGCGGCGGCAATGATGTAGTGGCCATGAAGCACCTGCCTCTCATGTTGGAGGGCTCGGCCAGAGCATGGCTAAACCAGCTAGCGCCTAGCAGCATTTACACTTGGGAAGATCTCTCCCGAGTGTTCGTCACCACATTTGAAGGCACATGCAAGCGACCAGCAGGACTGGCGGAACTGCGGTCTTGTGTGCAAAAGCCGAATGAAACTTTGAGGGATTACATCCAGAGATGGATCACGTTACATCACTCGGTGGAGAATGTGCCCGACCACCAAGCAGTTTGTGCCTTCAAGGAAGGCGTCAAGTACAGAGAGCTGAATTAGAAATTCGGTCGAACCGGAGATATGTCCCTGAATCGGATGATGGAGATTGCCACCAAGTACGCTAATGGTGAAGATGAGGATCGACTCAGGAGTGGCAAGCTCAAGTCATTCGCCCAAGAAACCGGAGGCAATTCCAATCGGAAACAGAAGCGGAAAGCCGAGCCAGCGGCTCCCAGGGAAGCCTTAGCTTTGGCCCAAGGAAAGTCTAAAGGGAAACCTAAAGGGCCTTGGAATCCCAAAAAGGTTAAATACCAGGAGGGGAATGATGTGCTGGACTTACCATGCCTCGTCCACACAAAGAAATATGAAGAGGGTAATTTCATTTACCCGAAACATACCACTCGGCAGTGTCGACTCTTGATCCAGCAGTTCCAGGGCAAGCAGCCCAAGGGTAAGGAAAAGGAGTCAGACAAGGTTGAGGACAAAGAGGACAGTGATGACGGATACCCTCAAGTTAATTCCACCCTGATGATTTTTGCTGATGTTGAGAGCAAAAGTCGACTGAAAGTTATTAACCGAGAGGTGAATATGGTCGCTCCGGCGACACCTAGTTACCTGAAATGGTCTCAGACTGCCATAACATTCGACCAGTCCGACCACCCAATACACATCGTCACCCCTGGGAGGCAAGCTTTGGTGGTCGACCCAGTTGTTGAAGGCACTCGACTGACCAAAGTCCTGATGGATGGAGGCAGTGGTTTGAACATATTATACGCTGGGACGTTGAAAGGGATGGGCATTCCGATGTCCAGACTCAGTGCCAGCAACATGAGTTTCCATGGAGTCATTCTTGGGAAGAAGGCTGAATCACTCGGCCAGATTGCTCTTGATGTGGTTTTCGGTGATTCCAAGAATTACCACAGAGAAAAGTTGACGTTTGAAGTTGTGGACTTCCAGAGTGCCTATCACGCTATTCTGGGCAGGCCGGCTTATGCACGCTTCATGGCCCGACCATGTTACGTGTATCTCAAATTGAAGATGCCTGGCCCCAAAGGTGTGATCACCATTACGGGCAATCGGAAGAAAGCGGAAGAATGTTTTCAGAAAGGTTCGAGGATCGCCGACGCGCAGATGGCAGTGGTGGAGTTGCAGGATACCAGAAGACTGCAGACCCGAGTGATCTGTTGCGAGCCAAGAAGCCCGCTACAGAGTCAGCTTTCCAGTCGACTGGCGATACGAAGACAGCTCACATCCACCCGACCGACCCCAGCGCCGCTCCGACTCATATCTCGACAACACTCGACTCCAAATAGGAAGAAGCGCTCATCCAGTTCCTCCGTGAGAACTAGGACATTTTCGCATGGAAGCCTTCTGACATGCCAGGTGTTCCCAGGGAGCTGGCTGAGCATCGCCTGAGAGTCGACTCAAAAGTAAAACCTGTCAAGGAACATCTCCGACGGTCCGCCATCCAAAAGAGAAAGGCTATTGGCGAGGAAGTGGCTCGTCTCTTAGCAGCGGAGTTCATCCGAGAAATCTACCACTCCGAGTGGCTCGCCAACGTTGTCATGGTCCCCAAGAAGGACAAGTCACTTCGCATGTGCATTGATTTTAAACATATCAATCGGGCCTGCCCGAAAGATCATTTTCCTCTCCCCCGCATCGACCAGATAGTCGACTCGACCGCGGGATGTGAGCGACTGTCTTTCTTGGACGCCTATTCCGGGTACCATTAGATCCATCTGTATGGACCTGACGAGATCAAGACAGCTTTCATCACTCCATTCGGGTGCTTCTGTTATGTTACCATGCCATTCGGCCTCAAGAATGCCGGAGCTACATTCATGAGGATGATTTAGAAGTGTTTACTCACTCAAATCAGTCGAAACGTAGAAGCATACATGGATGATATCGTGGTCAAGTCACGGAAGGGTTCTGACCTGCTGACTGACCTTGCCGAAACCTTTGCCAACCTCAGGAGGTATGATATCAAGCTTAATCCATCAAAGTGCACATTCGGAGTCCCTGGCGGAAAGTTACTCGGTTTTCTCGTTTCCGAACGGGGAGTCGACGCCAATCCAGAAAAAGTTGGCACTATACTCCGAATGAAAAGCCCTGTGCGAGTGCACGACATCCAGAAGCTTACTGGTTGCTTGGCCGCCCTAAGTCGATTCATATCTCGTCTCGGTGAAAAGGCATTGCCTCTTTACCGATTGATGAAGAAGACCGACAAGTTCGAGTGGACTCCTGAAGCTGATGCAGCATTTGCAGAGCTCAAAGCTCTGCTCTCCACCCAGCCGGTGCTTGCTGCCCCAATCAGCAAGGAGCCTTTGCTGCTTTACATTGCAGCCACAGGACAAGTCGTCAGTACGATACTTACGGTCGAGCAGGAAGAGGAAGGGAAAACCTTCAAAGTTCAGTGCCCAGTATATTATATTTCTGAAGTCTTGACCCCGTCAAAGCATAGATATCCTCACTATCAGAAGCTTGTATATGGGATTTATATGACCACCAAGAAATTTGCTCACTACTTCTCTGATCATTCCATTACATTCATCAGCGACGCTCCATTGTCAGAGATCCTGCATAACAGGGATGCAACCGGTCGAGTGGCAAAATGGGCGATCGAACTCTTTCCCCTAGATATCAAGTTTGAGGCAAAGAAAGCTATCAAGTCCCAGGCAATCGCGGATTTCGTCGCCGAGTGGATTGAACAACAACTGCCGACTCAGGTTCACTCGGAGCATTGGACCATGTTCTTTGACGGTTCCAATATGCTAAATGGTTCCGGCGCCGGAGTGGTGTTGATCTCCCCCAGAGGAGATAAACTCAGATATATTCTTCAAATCCACTTTGATTCCTCTAACAACGAGGCAGAATACGAAGCACTTTTATATGGGTTGCGCATGGCCATTTCACTCGGCGTCCATCACCTCATGGTCTATGGCGACTCAGATTTGGTGGTCAATCAAGTGATGAAGGAATGGGACGTCAGAAGTCCAGCCATGACTGGTTATTGCAATGCAGTGAGAAAGCTGGAGAAGAAATTCGAGGGGTTAGAGCTTCACCACATACCCCGACTGAAAAATCAAGCAGCTGATGATCTGGCAAAAATAGGTTCCAAAAGAGAAGCCATTCCCAGCAATGTGTTTCTGGAACATATCCACACACCATCAGTCCAGGAGGATCCCTTCGCTGAAGAGGCCCCGCAGCCAAAAAGTGCCACGGATCAGAGTGAAGTTGAAGTTCCAGCTGTGGTCGACCTGGTCATGGAAGTCTTGGTTATCACTCCCGTCTGGACAGAACCGTACATCATGTACATCCTAAGGAAAGAACTCCCAGAAGACGAAGAAGAGGCTCGACAGATCGTCCGTCGATCCAAGGCCTTTACAGTCAAAAAGGGACAGTTATATAGAGAAAGTGCGACTGGGGTCGGCCAGAAGTGTGTTACACCAGAAGAGGGTCAGATGATCCTTAACGATATCCACTCGGGGACCTGTGGTCATCATGCGTCCTCTCGGACCATTGTGGCTAAAGCGTACCGAGCGGGGTTCTACTGGCCAAGAGCCAATGAGATGGCGAAAGAGATAGTCGACAAATGTGAAGGATGTCAGTATTACTCTAATATGCCGCACAAGCCCGCGTCAGCCCTGAAAACCATTCCACTCGTCTGGCCCTTCGCTGTTTGGGGGCTGGACATGGTTGGACCACTGAGAACAGGCAGGAGCGGCTTCACTCATGTGCTGGTAGCAGTCGACAAGTTCACCAAATGGATTGAGGTCAAGCCTATCAAGAATCTTGATGCTTGCACTGCTATCAGTTTCATCAGAGAGTTGATATTCAGATATGGAGTTCCGCACAGCATCATCACCGACAATGGGTCAAACTTCGATTCCGACAAATTCAGGGCCTTTTGCGCCTCTCAGGGCACTCGGGTCGACTATGCTTCGGTCGCTCACCCTCAGTCGAATGGGCAAGAAGAAAGGGCAAACGGCCTAATTCTCAAAGGACTGAAACCCCGATTGGTGCGTGATCTCAAGCACGTAGAAGGTGCATGGGTCGACGAGCTTCCATCAGTCCTTCGGGGATTGAGGACAACCCCGAATCGATCGACCGGAAGAACCCCATTATTTCTGGTCTACGGAGCCGAGGCAGTCTTACCGAGTGACCTGCTTCACAACACTCCCAGAGGCGAGCTCTACTCAGAAGATGAGGCAGAACAAGCCCGGCAGGACGCAGTCGACCTCCTAGAAGAAGAAAGAGAAATGGCCTTGATTTGATCGACCATCTATCAGCAATACTTGCGTCGATTCCATGCCAGAAACGTGAAGAGCCGAGCCTTCCAAGAAGGAGACTTAGTCCTCCGAGTGGATCAGTAGAAACCACACAAGCTCGCTCCTACTTGGGAAGGCCCCTTCATAGTCACCAGAGTCCTCCACAATAGAGCATACCACCTCTACAATGTCGATCGCCAGATTGATGAGCCACGAGCCTGGAATGCGGAGCTACTCCGCCCCTTTTATACTTGAATTCTCACTTGGATGAGATGTAATAAGAAAAACTCCTGTAGTTTATTTGTCAAAGACAAGAGCGTTATAATTTTCCCAGTGATTATTATTGTTTTTGTTTGAGAAATCCCCCAGTGGGTGGCTTAGCTGCGAATCCACTTCGCCTAAGTTTGTAAACACAGTTTCCTACCGAGTGGCGAGCCAGCCTCCCACTCGGGGGCTTAGCTGCGAATCCGTTTCGCCTAAGTTTGAAAAAATCCTACCGAGTGGAGAGCAATCCTCCCACTCGGGGGCTTAGCTGCAGTCCAGTACTCGCCTAAGTTCTCTCACTAGAAGACTTAGCTGCAGTCAGGCGCTCGCCTAAGTTTGAAAAAATCCTACCGAGTGGAGAGCAATCCTCCCACTCGGGGGCTTAGCTGCAGTCCAGTACTCGCCTAAGTTCTCTCACTAGAAGACTTAGCTGCAGTCAGGCGCTCGCCTAAGTTTGAAAAAATCCTACCGAGTGGAGAGCAATCCTCCCACTCGGGGGCTTAGCTGCAGTCCAGTACTCGCCTAAGTTCTCTCACTTGGAGACTTAGCTGCAGTCAGGCACTCGCCTAAGTTTGAAAAAATCCTACCGAGTGGAGAGCAATCCTCCCACTCAGAGGCTTAGCTACAGTCTAGTACTCGCCTAAGTTCTCTCACTAGAAAACTTAGCTGCAGTCAGGCACTCGCCTAAGTTTGAAAAAATCCTACCGAGTGGAGAGAAATCCTCCCACTTGGAGGCTTAGCTGCAGTCCAGTACTCGCCTAAGTCCTCCCACTTAGAGACTTAGCTGCAGTCAGGCACTCGCCTAAGTTCGAAAAAAATCCTACCGAGTGGAGAGCAATCCTCCCACTCGGGGGCTTAGCTGCAGTCCAGTACTCGCCTAGGTTCTCTCACTAGGAGACTTAGCTGCAGTCCGGCGCTCGCCTAAGTTTGAAAAAATCCTACCGAGTGGAAAGCAATCCTCCCACTCGGGGGCTTAGCTGCAGTCCAGTACTCGCCTAAGTCCTCCCACTTAGAGACTTAGCTGCAGTCAGGCACTCGCCTAAGTTTGAAAAAATCCTACCGAGTGGAGAGCAATCCTCCCACTCGGAGGCTTAGCTGCAGTCCAGTACTCGCCTAAGTTCTCTCATTAGAAGACTTAGCTGCAGTCAGGCACTCGCCTAAGTTTGAAAAAATCCTACCGGGTGGAGAGCAATCCTCCCACTCGGGGGCTTAGCTGCAGTCCAGTACTCGCCTAAGTTCTCTCACTAGAAGACTTAGCTGCAGTCAGGCGCTCGCCTAAGTTTGAAAAATCCTACCGAGTGGAGAGCAATCCTCCCACTCGGGGGCTTAGCTGCAGTCCAGTACTCGCCTAAGTTCTCTCACTTGGAGACTTAGCTGCAGTCAGGCACTCGCCTAAGTTTGAAAAAATCCTACCGAGTGGAGAGCAATCCTCCCACTCGGGGGCTTAGCTGCAGTCCAGTACTCTCCTAAGTCCTCCCACTTAGAGACTTAGCTGCAGTCAGGCACTCGCCTAAGTTCGAAAAAAATTCTACCGAGTGGAGAGCAATCCTCCCACTCGGGGGCTTAGCTGCAGTCCAGTACTCGCCTAGGTTCTCTCACTAGGAGACTTAGCTGCAGTCCGGTACTCGCCTAAGTTTGAAAAAAAATCCTACTGAGTGGAGAGCGATCCTCCCACTCGGGGGCTTAGCTGCAGTCTAGTACTCGCCTAAGTACGAAACACATCTCAATCCTCAAGGACGACGAGGGGCGGGTCGACTGCCACCTTCTCCTGGAGAGCTTCGCCACAAATACAAGACATGGGTCGACTGCTTCCCTCTCCTTCGGAATTGCGCTGCGAGTGCAGAAGTTGTCTCGAATGAAGAATGGGTTCACTCAGCAGGAGATTCATAAAGATATTCAACGGTAAACCAAGTTCAGATAAATTCTAAAGGTTCCAGACCACAGATCGAAGTACTCGGGCATGTAGCCCGAAAAAGTTTAACGGTTACAAAAACCACTCGGCATTCCGAGGCAAATTTAAGGTGGGACATAAGAGTTTGTTCACTCCGCGGGAGGAGGGCTGGCAGGCTCGACGAACTCGTCCAGGTCGACGCCGTCGGCTATCCGAGTGGTTGCAGCGATGAAAGTCTCCATAAAGGTTTGGAAGTCATGCTTCTGGGTGTTGGCGACCTTGATTGCTGCCAGCTTGTCTTGTCGCACCTCCTTGCAGTGGACACGAACCAAGGATAGAGCCACATCAGCGCCACACCGAGCAGAAGACTTCTTCCACTCCTGCACTCGGTCAGGGATTCCGTTAAGTCGAGTCATCAGAGACTCGAGATCATTTTGGAGCGTAGCCTCTGGCCAAAGTGTCGGGTCGATCCGTGACATGGCGACCTTCAGTCGAGCCAAGTAGTCCACGACACCGTCGATGCGAGATTCCAGTCGGAGCAGATTCATGGCAGTTTCATCTTTCACGGGAGAGTTGATTGGATCCAAACCTGGTTCGATCCTCCCAGTCTCCTCTTCAAAGTTCTGGCAAAACTCTGCATTCACGATCCAAGGTTAAGTCAATTTTCATACACTGAGTCGACACAAAAAAACACCAGTCGGAACTAAATGTGCACCTTCAAGCTTGATGTACAACTTCTTGGCGAGGCGACTCAAGTAGCTCTCCAGATCATCCCTCCTGCGAGCGATGCCTTCCATCTTTTCGTTCAAGTTGAGGTTATCCTTCTTCCAACATGTACACTCCCTGTTGGCTTCATTCAGAGCGGTCTTCAGCCTGGTATTCTCTTCTTCTAACTGGCCGACCGAAGCCACCTTCTGTTCGGCCAGAGCGGTCTTGTCGTCAGCCTCCTTACGGGCAACAGCCAAGTCCTGATCCTTCTTCGCCAGAGCTTCTCTCAGTTTTTCTGCAAAGAAATGATGATTGATTCGGAAATAGCATAAGGGTACTCAAGCCTAAAAACTAACCAGTCGACAAAATCATCTTACCTGCGGCGCCGTCTCTGACCTTTTGCAGCTCTGTCCTGGCCAACTCCAAATCAAGGTTCAGTTGAATCTGCTGCTTCTCCAAGTCAGCAAAGCGAGCTCCAAGATTGCAAGATTTCTGAAATCAAAGGGGAGAAGTTATCGTTACAGCAAAAAAACAACAAAGGCAATAAATACTAAGACTGCGGTCGACTGCCAGCAGTCCACCATAGTCTCGGGGACTACACCCAGTGGGTGCACTTAGCATGCCCCCACCGGTTCTGATCCCACTCGACCAGACCGCCGAAGTCGAGTTCAAAAAAAAGAGAGAAAGAAAGTAGAACTCAGACTACAGTCGACTGCCAGCAGTCCACCATAGTCTCGGGGACTACACCCAGTGGGTGCACTTAGCGTGCCCCCACCGGTTCTGATCCCACTCGACCGGCCCGCCGAAGTCGAGTGGAAGAGACAAACTACCAGTTTGGTTTATACATTCGGCAAAATACAAAGACTACAGTCGACTACCATCAGTCCACCATAGTCTCCACTAGTCCAAAACTTCAATCGACGCACCCAGTGGGTGTACAGACGCAAAGATTTTCGGAAAGAATCTTCAGATAGCCGACTAACCTGAACGTTGCTCTGGAGAGCCGAGCTGGCATCATAGGCGGCTTGGCTGGCGTCCCGCACCATCTTCATCTTCTCCATCATAAGGCCCGCCTGGCGTATGGCTTCCCTAGCAGCATTCACCTCGTCCTCTGGGACATGATGGGTCGCAAAAAATGAAGGCGGGTCGACAGGGGCCTGAGCAGTCGAAGAAGAAGGCAAGGCACTCGACAGGGGCTCCGTGAAGGTAACAGAACCCCGATTGACGTCACCAGTGTCCTGAACGACTGGTTCCGCCCTCGGCGTCGACTGTAGCGCCTCACTTACAGGAGCTCGCCTACTCTTCCTCGTCAAAGACCTCTCGGGCTCTTCATCATCATCAGGGAGGTCAATAATGTTGGGAGCTATGCAAAGTTCAAATTGCCAAAATCACGTCACCCAATGATGCACGATGCAGTTGAATCGACCAAAGAAAGATAGTATGGCAGAAATCATACCCGGATTAGAAGTGACCGCATCCTCCATCACCTCATCATCATCCCTGTAAGCTGAGGTCCCGGAAGTGGCAGCGCTAACAATTCCAAAGTTCGTCCAGTTAAAACAAGAAATACAAACAGCGCGGAGCGTCGAGTGAATACAAGGAGAGACACTCACGCGGAGGCGACAGGGATATCGATCTTGATATTTGGCAGCGCCTTCCGAGTCTTCGGCTCTGCAACTTTGGGGTGCTTTGGCGCCTTCTCAGTCGGGGTTGGTGAAGAGACCCGAGGACGCTTCGAAGACTGACCAGCCTGAGTAGTTGCCTTGCCGCGGGCACTCGGCCGTTCTTGGTCAAGCTTGGATCGTCTCTCTATGCGAGGAGGCGACTCGACTTCTTCCCCATCACTTGAGTCGTCACTTCCACCATCCCCTTCACCATCGGAAGTCCACTCGCCACTTTCTCCACCACTCGCCTCGCCTTCCAGAGCTTGCTCTTGCTCCCCGTTGGGCATCGAATACATTTCAATAATGGCCTGAAAGAAAGCAGGGAGAACGAAGTCAGTCGACGCAATATAGACAGCTGCGCGAGTGAATTCAGATTACAAGCAAAAACTCAGAATCAGACCTGCTCTGGTGCACGCGACTGGTCGAATGGGGGAACTCTCCTGGCTCCTCTGGGATTGTCCTTGTTCCCGGTAATGCTCGACAGCCACTTCTCCAGAGTGTCGTCATCGACCTCCTCCGAGTGGATCCGAGTGGAGTCTTCTAGACCTGAATACATCCACATCGGGTGGTCTCGGGCTTGGAGGGGCTGGATGCACCGCTGAAGGAAGACCTCCAAGAGATCCATACCAGTGACCCCGTCACGAATGACTGGACCACTCGGTTGACCAACACCTTCACGTGCGCCTTCTCCTCTGGGAGCACCTTCAAAGGGGAGGGTTTTTCCACTCGGTCCATGGTAAAGGGAGGGAGGCTAGTCGATTGCCCTGGCGTCGACTGGTCTTTGCAGTAGAACCAGGTCGACTGCCATCCGCGAACTGAATCGGGAAGAATCATGGCCGGAAAGGAGCTTTTTCCCCTCGTCTGGATGCCAAGACCCCCACACATCTGGATCACTTGGGTCCTCTCGTCACTCGGATTAGCCTTTTTCACTGTCTGGGAGCGACAAGTGAAAATATGCTTGAAAAGACCCCAGTGAGGTCGACAACCCAAGAAGTTCTCACACAACGAAATGAACGCGGTAAGATAAACGATTGAGTTGGGGGTAAAATGGTGGAGTTGAGCCCCAAAGAAGTTCAGAAACCCTCGGAAGAAAGGATGAGGAGGCAAGGAAAACCCACGGTCGGCGTGGGTGGCAAGAAGAACGCGCTCACCCTCCCGGGGTTGCGGCTCGGATTCCTTCCCCGGAAGCCGCGCCGAGTCGTAGGGGATCAGCCCTCCCTCGGCCAGGTCGTCGAGGTCTTCTTGGGAGATCCTTAAGTGGATCCAGTCGCCCTGGATCCAACCCTTCGGCAGGCCAGTCCGCGAGGAAGATCCGCCCCGGCTCGTCGCCTTCCCCTTTGACCTCGCCGTCGCCTTCTTTGCCCGCTCCAGAGCCGCTGTCTTCTCCTTCACCATTGTCGCCGACGAGACGCGTGTGGCGCGGTGGCGCTGGAGCGAGAGCGAGCGCAGAGAAGAGGCGTGAGGAGGAGAAGAGATAATGGGGCGCACTGTTCGGGAGACTCCGGTCCAACGCCTTATATGAGGCCGCTTCCGAGTGGCTGACAGGTAGGCCCAGATGGCTCTGTCAAATCCCGTAACGACCGCACGAGCGATACGTGGTGAAAAAGGTGGCGCGGGGATCGAGGCGGCTCCGCTCTATCTCGTCCGATTACTGCGGCCTCCCCGTCCCGCGCGCTTTCCAAAATTCAGATCCCACTAAATCCGCGGGCAGCAAATAACTTGTCAGACCAAAGATCTCCTCCGCACTGTCACTCGGAGCCTTATAAGTAAAGAAACTCACTCGGCGAAGAATTAAGAATGGATCAAGGCGACTGAAAAGGGAGTTGCTGTCATCACTAAGGACCGTTGATCCGAAACAAGATATGCTCACGGCATAGAAAACGAGTCGGAGAAGTCCTCAACTCCTTCCCCACTCAAACCTCGATCCATTCGGGGGCTAATGATGAAGCTATGTACCTAGGGTAGGGTCACGGACCTGTCCTAACTGCCCTACCCAAGGACACCTCTAGAATAAATCACCTTTCAATCGACTTGGAGGTGTTCCACTCGACAGACTGGAAGACATTCGACCAAGAAGCAATTACTCGACCAAGATCCAACCACTCGACGGCCAGGAGACCTAAAGTCACTCCGCACGCTAACGGTCGGTCATTAAGTAGCTTTTATGGTCATCATAGCACTTTATTACTAGCGTTATCAGTAACGCCCTACCTTAATGTACATTGAACCCTTCGTAACGTGGGCTGGCCGGGGTCCTGGCGCACTCTATATAAGCCACCCCCCTCCTCCGAGACAAGGGTTCGCACCTCTGTAACTCATACTCACATAATCCAGTCGACCGCCTTCGGGCTTCGAGACGTAGGGCTATTACTTCTTCCGAGAAGGGTTTGAACTCGTAAACCTTGCGTCCTTACAACTTCTCCATAGCTAAGATCTCGCTTCTCCATACTTACCCCCCTACATTACTGTCAGACTTAGAACCACGACAGTAGTCACTTGTTGAAATCTCTGAAAAGACAAGAAGTATAATTTAAACTCTCTTCCTTCCTTAATGAAAACCACATGTAACTTTGGGTTGCTTGTTCCAAAAAAAATCTCGTTGACGATTTATTAATTTATTTTGTGGGGAAATGAGAGTTTTATTCCGTACTAATAGGATTACAATCAAGTGACGATAGGTCCTCGATACACCGAGGTCCCGTACGTAACCATACAACGGTAGCTAATTTTGTACGGCTATAATTTGTCAACTTATCTTACATCCTATTCTGAACACGTTGTAGCTGCTGAGGAACAAAGCCCAGTTTTCATTAATGCTTTTATCTTGGCAACAAGATACCGATGAGTCAGATTGGACCAAGACCGGAATATCTGAGTGTTGGATGGCTGATGATTAACTAGGCAATTTTCAGTGTAATAAGATCAGGGAAGGGTACGTGCAACCATGAAATCATCCTCCCGTAATTAATGTGCTGGTTACAAGAGTTGGGATCCGTTTCCTGTTTCTCTCCGTTTTCAGACATGCCGCAAGTGGAGGCGAGATGAGAATCATATTCCCTGCCATCGTTTCCCACACACCTACCACTTGCCAGTTGCTAGTATCACCCCGGCCGGCATGGAATAAAGGCAACTTCCGTCCGCTTCCTTGCTAATTAAGCTTACACGATACACACACCCCATGCACGTACCCACGTACGTACTTGACCATTTTTCTCCCCTCCAGCTAGTGCACAGTGAGCACCGAATTCCTCCACCCCCTTGACCTCCGATGCAACCAGTGCACCAGGCAGTGCACTCTCCTCTCTCCATGAGTGAGACAGGCACGGCACCGTGAAGCCGGAAATTTACCCTCTCCCCTGCACGTATACTCGCTGTACAAAAGTTGGTTCCCAGGAGCCAAAGCTGAAGATCGATCAAACCGCATAAACAAAGCCCATCCCACAGACCAAAGAATCGATTCGATTCCCCGTGTGGAGACGACATCTTTACTTAGCGCGCTCATACCACTTTTAATCACCTTTCCCTCCGATCACATCCCTCGTTCGATCCCCGCTAATTTCCCGTGGCTGGCTCGCCTCTCAGCTCAAAGGAACCCTAGAAAGGTTGGCTAGCTTCTCCCTCAAACTTCTTTGGAGCCCTCATGGCTCACACAAAGGCGAATTAAGCTGTCCATGTAGTATGTAGTGTACACACACACATACTGACAGACCAAGGTTGGGCTAGCTTAGCTGTGTGCAGATCGCGACCTCGTGTATACCTTCCTTCTCGCCGGGGTCTCCGCCGGCCGTCGCTTTGCTTGCCGGCAAGGCTTCCCGGATCCCCTCTCGCTCCCAGCTACATTTGGCCTCACCGAAAGCTGCTTTGCTACTGCTAGCCTGCGCGTGACAAGGCTTCTGTGTTTGGCTTCGTGCATGTGTTCGACAGGCTAGAGTGGCGTTCTAGCGCAAGCTTCTTCTTGGTGGTACTAGTTTCTTGCTGCCGCATATATGCCTGGCTCGCGCGTCACCTGCCATTTACGCTTGCTAGATGAGGGCCTGATAGACCAGAGCGTGAGTGCTGCGAATCTCTTTGGAAGTTGATCCGTTCGCCTTGAAAGATTGAGTGAGTGGGTCGAAATTAAGATGATCAATGGTGAAATAGTGTTTGTAGTTTGTTTGATGGTGTGTTTATTCGAGGGATCTGACATGTCTATGCCTCCTGTCTCTGTTTTGTTGGGATGGAGATAGGAAGATCGAACCTGAGACGTGGTGCTTGATCGAGGCGAGGTGAGGTGATCGGCAATGGGCAGCAACCATGAGGCGCACCACGAGGACTTCCAGCTCAAGGACACGAACCCGCTGCTGGGCGAGCAATGGCCCAAGGGCGCGGCGGGGCCGGCGCGGCCCGCCGTGGGCGGCGGCATCGCGGGGTGGCTGGGCATGGACAAGCCGTCCAGCACGTACGACCTGGTGGAGCAGATGTTCTTCCTCTACGTGCGCGTGGTGAAGGCCAAGGACCTGCCCCCCAACCCCATCACCGGCGCGCCCATGGACCCCTACGTGGAGGTGAAGCTGGGCAACTACAAGGGCACCACCAAGCACCGCACCAACCCAGAGTGGGACCAGGTCTTCGCCTTCTCCAAGTCCCGCGTCCAGTCCAACGCCCTCGAGGTCTACCTCAAGGACCGCGACATGCTCGGCCGCGACGACTACGTCGGCCGCGTCCTCTTCGACCTCGCCGAGGTGCCCACCCGCGTGCCGCCCGACAGCCCGCTCGCCCCGCAGTGGTACCGCCTCGAGCAGCGCCGCGGCGGCGACGCCGGCTACAAGGTGCGCGGGGAGCTCATGCTCGCCGTCTGGATCGGCACCCAGGCCGACGAGGCCTTCCCCGAGGCCTGGCACTCGGACGCCGCCACCGTGCGCGGCGAGGGCGTCGCCAGCGTCCGCTCCAAGGCCTACGTCTCGCCCAAGCTCTGGTACCTCCGCGTCAACGTCATCGAGGCGCAGGACGTGCAGCCGCAGTCCCGCGGCCGCGCTCCCGAGGTCTTCGTCAAGGCGCAGGTCGGCAACCAGATCCTCAAGACCTCCGTCGTGCCCGCCGCCACGCTCAACCCGCGCTGGAACGAGGACCTGCTCTTCGTCGTCGCCGAGCCGTTCGAGGAGCAGCTGGTGATGACGGTCGAGGACCGGGTGTCGCCGCGCAAGGACGACCTCCTCGGCCGCGTCCAGCTCCCGCTCACGCTCTTCGAGAAGCGCCTCGACCACCGCCCGTTCGTGCAGTCCCGGTGGTTCGACCTCGAGAAGTTTGGCATCGGGGGCGCCATCGAGGGCGAGACACGGCGGGAGCTCCGCTTCGCCAGCCGCGTCCACGTCCGAGCCTGCCTCGAGGGCGCGTACCACGTCATGGACGAGTCCACCATGTACATCAGCGACACCCGCCCCACGGCGCGGCAGCTCTGGAAGCCGCCCGTCGGCGTGCTCGAGGTCGGCATCCTCAGCGCCATCGGCCTGCAGCCGATGAAAAAACTGGAAGGCCGGGGAAGCACCGACGCCTACTGCGTCGCCAAGTATGGGCAGAAGTGGGTGCGCACGCGCACCATGATCGGCACCTTCAGCCCGACGTGGAACGAGCAGTACACGTGGGAGGTGTTCGACCCCAGCACCGTCATCACCATCGGCGTCTTCGACAACTGCCACCTCGGCGGCGGCAACGGAAACAACGGCGGAGGAGGTGCAGGAGGAGGAGGAGGGCCTCCGGCGAGGGACGCACGCATCGGCAAGATCCGCATCCGCCTGTCCACGCTGGAAACCGACCGTGTGTACACGCACGCGTACCCGCTGATCCTGCTGACGCCGTCGGGGGTGAAGAAGATGGGCGAGCTCCGGCTGGCCGTGCGCTTCACCTGCCTCTCCATGATGAACATGGTGCACCTCTACACGCAGCCGCTGCTCCCCAAGATGCACTACCTGCACCCCTTCACGGTCACGCAGCTCGACGCGCTCCGCTACCAGGCCATGGGCATCGTGGCGGCGCGGCTGGGCCGCGCGGAGCCGCCGCTGCGGCGGGAGGTGGTGGAGTACATGCTGGACGTGGAGTCCCACATGTGGAGCATGCGCCGGAGCAAGGCCAACTTCTTCCGCGCCGTCTCGCTCTTCTCCGGCGCCGCCGCCGCCGCGCGCTGGTTCGCCGATGTCTGCCACTGGAAGAATGTGGCCACCACCGCGCTCGTCCACGTCCTCCTCCTCATCCTCATCTGCTACCCGGAGCTCATCCTCCCCACCGTCTTCCTCTACATGTTCATGATCGGGCTCTGGAACTACCGCCGCCGCCCGCGCCACCCTCCCCACATGGACACCAAGATGTCCTGGGCCGAGGCCGTGCACCCGGACGAGCTCGACGAGGAGTTCGACACCTTCCCGACGTCCAGGCAGCAGGACGTCGTCTACATGCGCTACGACCGGCTGCGCAGCGTCGCCGGCAGGATACAGACCGTCGTCGGCGACATGGCCACGCAGGGGGAGCGGCTGCAGTCGCTGCTCAGCTGGCGCGACCCCAGGGCGTCCTGCCTCTTCGTCTTCTTCTGCCTCATCGCCGCGGTCGTGCTCTACGTCACGCCGTTCCGGGTCGTCGCGCTCGTCGCCGGGCTCTTCCTGCTCCGGCACCCGCGGTTCCGAACCAAGCTGCCCGCCGTGCCAAGCAACTTCTTCCGGCGACTGCCGTCGCGGGCGGATAGCATGCTCTGAACTACTATGAGTGACCTACTTACTATATATGGCTTGTTCTTCGATCGGGTTTTTGATTTTCTTTTTCCAAGCCAAAAAAGACTCTGATTCGTCTTCATATGAGAGTGTTTGTTAATTAAATGCTGAGTTTGGACACTGTGGGTTTGAGAGCACCCCGCGTGTAACTATGTTTGTCTCAAGAAGAATGACAATAATTGCATGCTTGAAGCTCTAGGAATAAAAATGTTTTTTATCAACACAATATATGGACGGAATTGCTATTATGGCCCTTTTTGGTTCATAAGTCCTAGGATTTTTTTAGAGGGTGTTTGTTTACAGGGACTTATTGGTCTACAGACTTAAATAAGTCTCTAAACCAAACAGGAGAGACTTATAGGGACTTAAAGTGGGCATTTGGGACTTATAAAATACGACTCTCAAGGAGGGACTTATAGGGACTTATAGTTGTAATATGGTCTTATAGAGACTTATAAGTCCCGGGAACCAAACAGGTAGGGACTTTTTAGGGACTTGAGACTTATAGGTTGGGACTAAAAAAAGTCCTAGGACTTATGAACCAAACAGGGCCTTAGTCCAAACTTATAAGTCCCAAGTCTCTAAAAAGTCCCTACATGTTTGGTTCCTGGGACTTATAAGTTTTTATAAGACCATATTACAACTATAAGTCTCTATAAGTCCCTCCTTAAGAGTCTTATTTCATAAGTCCCAAATGCCCACTTTAAGTCCCTATAAGTCCCTTCTGTTTGGTTTACATGAGACTTATAGAAACTTTTTTAATCCCTAAACCAATAAGTCCCTGAAAACAAA
The DNA here is from genome assembly GCF_003073215.2 of Triticum urartu. NCBI lineage: Eukaryota > Viridiplantae > Streptophyta > Magnoliopsida > Poales > Poaceae > Triticum > Triticum urartu. The sequence goes on from NC_053028.1 coordinate 571,547,966, forward strand.
CACCCTCTATATTTAAGGACATCTCATCCTTTTTTTTTGAGGTTTTAAGCACATCTCTTCTAAGTTGTTGGCCATTGGATATGGATGTTGTAAGTTCCGTGCAAAAATCCATATATGGACTTGCGTGCCTCGTTTTGTTGACCCGCCTTTTCTTTTTCCTTTTTGTCAGCTTGACTCGTAGATGCGTGAGGGGGCACGGCCGGGCACCCCTATTCCTCGCCTTCAGCGAGTGTAACTCTCGAAGCTGAAGGGGACGAGCAATAAGGTCCGGCCCACGCGCGAGCGAGGCCACCACCAGTTTTTTTATGTTGTACGTTTTCGTTTTTTGTTTCATTTATGTACTTTTGTTTATAATTTAATATATTTAAATATATATATATTACAAAAAATTCTACAAAAATCTTTGAAAATTGTTGAATACTAGCAAAAGCCTCGTGCGTTGCAACGAAAAAAAAATCACACGCTACTAGTCTAATAAACATGGCTAAAGATCCCACAGATCCACATCATCTGTGTGTTCAAACGTGGTCAATCCTTAGAAGAGTTATCATTGAACCGCACCTGCGCAAGGCAATGATTAAAACTTCAAAACATAATCTTGTTGAGTTGAACATGACGGCTGCCTGGTCCATACACCATCCTTCGTTCGTTGCGTGGTGCATACACCGTCTTTCATAAGGTCTGACTACAATCAGAAGTGGAGAAAACACCACCAAATACTTCCATGAAATCTCTAAAGGTAACACAGCACTTGTATATATGAAGTGAACCCATGCCATAATAGTAATATCCTCGGCCGACCACTCTACACCTGCCAAATTAAGTTCATCTATGCATCACAAAGAAAAGGAATTTGAATGATGTGGGGATGCCACCTTTTTTTGGAGGGAACGCCATCATGGCTAATTTTATTAAATTAAACCATGCTTACATCGTCAATCAACAGCGGCATAATAAAACTAGGTGGATCATCAACCCACACACAACTATCTAGATTACATTCATGTGCAAGTGTATGTGCTACCCGATTTGCTTCCCTTGGACAGTGCATAAATAAGATTTTGTCAAAAGAGCTCGCCTGAATACGGATGTCTTCGAATATCGGAGCAGCAACAGTCGCAGAGAAACCACCTTCCTGAAGAGTATCAATAACTCCTGCACAATCATACTGAATAACTAATGTCTGACATCCTATTTGATTTGCAAGATGAATACCATCTAAAACTGCTTGAGCTTCAGCTGTTGCCGCGTCAAGCGCAAAAGGAATAAGCTTGGAACCCGCACTTACAAATCTGCCTTTATCATCCCTGATTGCCACACCTGTAGCTCCTGACCTTATATTAATATCGTATTTAGCATCAACATTTACAGAGATGAAGCCCTCAGACGCCCTATGCCAAGTACTTGATCTTGGCTGAATCTTTTTCCCTTGTGCTTTTGCGAAACTAGATACCAATACTTGAATTGACATCGCTGCTTGTGATAAAGATTGCATGGTTTCTGCATGGACTATCTGTCTTCGTCTCCACCAAATATACCAAGAGGCCGTTATGATTGTTTCTCTTAAAAACTTTACTGATGCATCAACTGGGACCCTGAACTTTCCAGCCATCAGATAATCAAGCACTATACTACCTGACCAATCTATCTCACATGCTTCAGTAACCACCTGCATCAAGCCAATTTTCCGCCAAATACCTTTTGCTTCCCCACACCGAAAAATAACATGTTTTATGTCTTCACAATATCTCTTACAGACCGGACACATACTGCTGTTCATTATGTGGCGATTAACCAGAACATCATAATAGGGAAGAATCCCATGCAAACATTTCCAAGTAAAAAATTTCACTTTTGCTGGTACAGTGCACTTCCAAAGATCTCTCCAAACCGTGTTCAAACCTGAACATCCCGTTCCATCAGATCTTTGCAAGGAGACACCAAATTGTAGATTCCCACTCCATGTGGTATGCAGAACGAACTGAAAAGAAACCATTCTTACTGAATTTCCACGCCACAAAATCACCCATTCCATTCTGACTCAACGGAATTGCTAGGATTTGTCTTGCATCAACATCCCAAAAAATGGATCAAAATAAGTCAAGCATCCCATACTCCTCAACTAGGATCAATCAATTCATGGACATGTTTTAGCAAACAGTGACCTTTGGGCGTCAAAATCCTTCCGTTATTACTACACGGTAGCCATGCATCCTCCCAAATATCAATTTGCTGACCATCTCCGACACGCCAGATAGCTCCCTTGTTAAATGTATTGAGCCCTGACAATATACTCTGCCAAGTAAAAGATGAACCTGATTTAAGTTTAGCATTAAGAATCTTGCCATCAGGATAGTACTTACTTCTCAAAACTCTTGCGCATAAGCTGTCCGGAGCCTCCATTAATCTCCATATTTGTTTAGCTAACATAGCCAAATTATAACAGTGAGGATCTCTGTACCCCATTCCTCCTATCTCTTTTGGAACACAAAGCTTCCACCAGGCAAACCAGTGCATCTTCTTATTACTGATGTCATCACCCCACCAACACTGCGCTATTGCATTCGTGATTCCTTTACATATATTTTTTGGAACCCTGAATACAGACATTGCATATGCAGGTAGAGCTTGGGCTACAACTTTAAGCAGAACCTCTTTACCACCAATGGATAGTGTTTTCTCTTTCCAAGCTTGAACTAGTTGACAAACTCTATCTACTAAATATTGAAATTTGTCACTCCTGTTTGCCCCAACAAACAAGGGTAGACCCAAATATTTTTCAGACAAAGCCTCCACTAAAATATGTGGGGATGCCACCTTGGATACAACATGCTCGCCTCTGCTATGTCCGTGTCTCAATTGATTTTTTTCTGAAATAAAAAGAACTTAAAATACCAGTACATTAGCAATTGCAAGAATAAAAAATTCACATTGATACTTGCCATAACCAAACAGATACAACATGGTTTTTTTGAAACTATAGTAATTTAATACCTCGGTATTCCAATGCCTGGGCTGTGAATACTTCGGTTACTAATACCAAAGCTTTCTCGTTTTGGTTTAGAAAAAAGAGATGTTGAGCTCTTTTTCAAATACTCCAAAAATACCACGATACTGACACTTCGGTTTATGAAACTACTGTATTACTTGATGGCAAACACGTCAAAGAATTTAAAACCATGGTTTAAAAAACTGAGCAGCCAAACATGGCCTAAAGCATTGTCAAAACACACTCTAGCAGACCATCAAAAGACCAGGAAAAGAATCTACACTTCATCCAATCAAAATAGAACACATGAAACGTTATTTCGGCCCAATTACGTAAAAACTCCAATTACAGACGCGCGAAAAACCAAATAATGCAAGAAAAACAACTAAAAAACAATAACGACGGTGAGCGGGCAGAAGCAATAGCCGCTTTATTTTTAGGGAAAGAAGTAGCTGAAAAATGTTGAACAAGTATTTGAAAAATGTCAATCAAGCATTCAAAAATATATGAAACAAGTATTTGGGAAATGTTGACAAAGTATTTGGAAAATTTTAATCAAGCATTCGGAAAAATGTCGAACAACTATTTGAAAAATGTGAATCAAGCATTAGAAACCTGTTAATCACACATTTTGAAAAATGTTGAACAAGCATTTTGAGAAATGTTGAACAAGTATTTGAAGAAATGTTGATGATGTGTTCAAAAAATGTTGATCTAGTGTTTGAAAAACGTTGAACAAGCATTTGATAAACGTTGAACAAGTATTTGTGAAAACGTTGAATGTGTATAGAAAATATGTTGACCATGTATTTAATGAATGTTAATCTGGTATTTGAATAAAACCAATACAAAACAAGAAAGAAAGGAACAAAACTGAAGAAAAGCACGGAAAATGAAATAAAAGGAAAAAAAACACAGTGAAACCCAAAAAATATATGAAAAAAACCAAAAAAGACAATGAAAAGGAAACCAAATAAAAATAGAGAAAAGGAGGGAAAGCAAAAGAAAAAAGAAAAATAGAAACAAAACCCAGTAAAACCAGTGAAAAACCCAATCTTTTCGCCTCAAGTATGGTTGCGCCCACCTACCAAAGCAATAACCCGATGCTAGCCTAGTTGCCAAGAGCGATGCGCATCTCGGAGACGTTGGTTTGATCCCTGAGTCACCCTTCTCTTTTCTTAGACTGTTTTTTATGTCTACACTCATGAGGAAGGAGAAGGAATCGGCCAGCCCAATTAGTATGCAGGAGCAAGATTTCTTCAGCGAGAGCAAAGATATTGCCTCGCTTAAAGCGAGAAATAGCTCTCGCGGGAGCTACCTCTATGTTTGTTTTCTCGTTGTGTGTTTTATGGGCCCGTGGAGCAAAACACGGCAAGCAGACATGAGACGAAATTACTAATTAAGGAGTACTCGTTGCAAAGAACACTCTACTTTCTCAGCTCGCGACAAGTGGCGTACATGCAGCGCGCCACTTGTCGCAACCTGGGAGTTTCCCATTTTTTCATAGAACTGTTTATTTAAAACGTTTTATCTCTTAAACCGTGCGTCTAAATCTCGAAGCGTTTTCACTATTGGTTTCCTCGCGTCGAGATTTTCAAAACTAGATTCCATGTTGATAGGTTTTGGCGAAAAAAATTTCACGAAAAAACCGGACAAAAAAACCGGGCGAAAAAACCGAACCAGGAGCATGGTTTTTTTCCCTTTCCGAAAGAGGCACGCCCGTGCCTCTCGCAAAATCACAACCGTGCCTCTCGTTGAAGCAAAACCGTGACTCTCGTGTAAGGAAAAAAAAACAGAAAACACGTTTTTTTCGTGTTTCCGAGAGGCACGGTCGTGACTCTCGCGAAAACACAACTGTACCTCTCGCGAAAGCAAAACCGTGACTCTCGCAAAAGAAAAAAAACCAGAAAACGCGTATTTTTCCCCTTTCCGAGAGGCACGGCCGTGACTTTCGCGTAAGCACAACCGTGCCTCTCGCGGAAGCAAAATTGTGACTCTCACGAACGAAAAAAACAGAAAACGCGTTTTGTTTTTCCCTTTCCGAAAGGCACGGCCGTGACTCTCGCGAAAGCACAACCGTGCCTCTCGGGAAAGCAAAACCGTGACTCTCGCGAAAGAAAAAAAAACAGAAAACATGTTTTTTTTGTTTCCGAGAGGCACGGCCGTGACTCTCGCGGAAGAAAAACCGTGACTTTCACGAAAGAAAAAAATGTGTTTTTTCACGAAAAAAATTCAATTTTTTTTATCGAAAAGCTAAGAAAGACCAGGGGAAAACCAAAACGTCGAAAAACCCCGGGAAAAAACCGTTTGAAAAGCCGAAAACGCATGCGAAAAAATAAAAAAATAAAATCCGAAGGGAGCGTCCAGAGCGCGACACGTGGCAAATGGTTGAGAGCGCGCCAAGTGGCGCTGATCGTTGCCAGGCTCCCGAAGAAACGCTCGTTAACTAGTTGCTCCCGACATGAGAGAGCGCGGATGGGTCTAATCTACTAGACGTGACGCAGAGAGATAGCAGGAACTTGTGCTTGTGGGCATTTTCTTTCGTTTTTCATCTTTGTTCGAGTGTTTTTGTGTTTTCTATACATTTTATTGCCTTTTTCTTTGTTAAAACTATTACCAACTTTTTCGTTTGTTATTTTATATTTTCATTTTTTCTCTATTATCACTATCCAATTTTTCTTTGGTTTTTTCTGGCTGTTGCTATTATATTTCTTTCTTCCTTTCATTTTTATTTTCTCTTTTATTTTTCCTTTTTTTCAAGGATTGTTTTTGTATACTTCTATAAATTTTGTAAAAATTAAGTTTATGAACACATTCTAAATTCATGAATAGTTTTTTATACAAAAATGTCCCGTCAAATTTGCCACCGCTCGATTTATTTTTTGTAACTTTCATGCAAGCATTAGATTCTCCGCCTGGCTGGTCGAAAATTTGGCCCAAATTTCTGGCGATGAACCCATGTTCCGTAATAACTTGAGGCCTGAAGTACGCCTTCCAAATAAACAAGCCACAGGGCAATTGACATATTGTAATTTTAATTACAATATTGATCTTGTTAACAACATGGAGACTGTCGTAGCCTACAGTAAAACTCCAGCAACCTCCTATTACTCCTGGTATTGATGTAAGGTGTATCTTCGAGGAATGCAGATTAATGACGACAAAGGTAGCGATGATTGAAATTTGTGACACATGATTGCGAACAACTTTGGATATCCACTTGTAAAATAACCAAGCCTGGTTTTGGTATGAACTTTTATGGCCACAAAAAATCTCCATTCTTACCGGCGAGTACACTTTCATATATCTTGATTGGGTTTAAGGGAAAATTGCTTGATGTTGTTGCTACACCTAGTGGTAATGCTCATCAAAGGAGATGGGTAGTACCCGAGCCAACATGGCCAGCAAGCACGAACCAAGGGACACCCCCCGTGCCGCCTCTTCTGAGGCGACTCGGGGGCAAACCCTTATCACCCCGACCCGTTCCTCCTTGCGCGTCCCATCTCTCCGCCGCCGCCCGAGGTACTCACCGGCGCCGCCGCGTGGTACTGATGAAGGTGGCGGCGGGGAACCAGGCATCTCCTCCTCGGGCGGGGAGCCTCGGATCCATGGCGGCGCCCCTGGCTGGTGGCACGCGGCGCAGCCTGGTGGCGGGCGGCGCCGGTGTGGACAGGTGGGCCACTTTTCTGGCTATGTGGATGGCGGGGGGGGGGGGGGGGGGGGGGGGGCTTCGGCTGCGGCGGCGGTTCCTCGCTGGATGTTGGTGGTCATGATGATGTTCGTCCTCGATACCGATCTACTCCGATCTGCAGCGGATCCGGTCCTTGGTGGCTTCGATCACCGTTCTTGGGTGCTGGCCTTGCAGATCTGGTGGCTGGAAGGGTTCCGAGGGAATCTTTTGGGCGGCGTGGCGGCCACTCCGATGGCAGTGCCTATGGGTGTTGCTTCCCTCGTTGGAGGCTTCGGAGAGGACCTCCTTCCTTCCACCGCTCCCAGGAGCTTAGGTGAAAACCTCAGACCCCCCCTGTTCCAAGCGACGACGACACCACGGTGGCGTGCTCCTTCCTGAAGGCGTTACTCGGGTGCTGCTCAAGCGGCGGCGGAAGTGGTGACGGTTCGGTGTCGACACATGCATTCTGGTCAGCTTCATTTTGGAGGCTGCGGCGACGTAGGCGGCGCTCGTTTGGTGGAGCTACTGCCGATGGTCGAGGCATCGTCGGCAGTCTGCGCCATCAGGCTCGGGGTGCTCAGGAGGAAACCTCAGATCCGGGTCTTTCGAATCGGATGATGATGGCGTTCTATCGCTTTCCCTTCTGGGGGCATCGTTTTGGAGCAAGTGCTGGCTGGAGGGATGGTGGAGCGGTGTTTCATCTCACACATTAATGGCGGCGGAGATCGATGGCATGGCGTTGTAGAGACTCAGCGTCGGATGCGCGGAGATGGGCTCGCGCAGGAGGAGGTTGCTGTCTGGCGTCATGGTGACGTCGATGGCAGAGTGGCCAGACAAGGTAGAAGCATCAATATGATCTGAAGACCTGTGGAAGATGGCGGCGACGACACACAAGTGCGTCTGACCGGATTGTGCCCCAGACCCGGTATGTGGCTCGGCTGGGGCTTCCGAATGAGTTTCGGCTTCCGGCTTTTGATGTTAGGCTTAGGTGAGTGGTTTGGGTAGTGGCCCAGCTAGCACCCCTTCATCATATTGGATAGGAATAGCGGTATATGTTGCCAAGATGGTGGATTCAAACACATTGTTGTAATACTTTGTACGGTCCTCGAGAATAATCAATAAAGTGGCCATATGCATCTCCCAGATGCAGAGGCCGGGGGTCATCTTCTTTTTCTAAAAAAACCCGAGCCAACATGGATTTATCAACAAATGAAGTAGCCACATATGGCCGACAATATTCTAGACTATTATGTGGACTTGATACATCTATGAATTTTTTTGCAGGGGATCTATGAATTTTCGTACTGCATGGCAACAATGATGTTTCTTCACTTGTACTACTGTGATGTGTTGTAAGTACAGTAAAACATGGTAAAAGATGTCCATTTTTTACTCTGTAGTTATCTCATTCGCATCTGTAGCGCAGAACTCTAATGGGTCCCAAATTAATGTTGGGAAGATTGCCCATTACAAGACAACCACTGAAACTGCAGATTTTCAAGATAAATGATTACCCATGGGAATTTTGAAGCCAGCTGAGCAGCCAATTCATAAGGCACTGGATTCGCCTCACATTTAGCGGAAGGAATAGAGCCGGAAGAAAATTAGGTTTTACACAGAATCTTGATCTCAATTTCTGAATCTCCTCTACGTACTAGGTATGACTAGAGCCGTGTGGGCCACAACAACTTTATCCTAAGCATTTTTTATAAACCTCCCCACTTGCACTAAGCTTTGATGTACATCATACACTACGGATTCGTTTTAGGTGAACTACCCATGCTTTCAGTTATGATCAAGCTCACATGCTCGCCTCACGGCAGGCATATATAATGTCCACAGTTCTTGAGCAGTGTCTCTATAAAACAAGCGGCCTCTGTAATACTTCACTGGAAAATATGGAGCAAAGTGGTGGTGTTGGTCACGAGATCCATTAGATCATAAGGGGAAACTGTTAGCTAGCTAGGAACATGATGTTAGAATTAATGGGCTAGGCCCATAGCAATTTCTGAAATCTCAAAGCCCATGTGTAAAATGGCAAGTGGTGGTGCTAAGTTTAGTCCCACCTTGGAAGTTGAAGAAGAGTTGGACCTCTTTATATAGTGGGTTCTCTCTACCACTCTAAGTGGTGTGTGAGAAGAGAAAGGGAAAACCACACGCGCGCGCTTGCTCGCCTCGCCGGGCACGGGCCGAGGTGAGGCGAGGCGTACATGCGCGTGAATGGTCCGCCAAAATCCGGTCCGTCTCCTTGCAGGAGCGCAGCTTCCTTTTGCCGTTTTATTTTTATGTCTTGGCAGACAAGTTTTTAATTTCTTGTCCGGTAAGTATACGAATTAGAAACCGAGTCGGTTTGGGATTGTGGTCGCGACACAATACCGCCTCTGGTCCTAATATATATACAGCTACCGGCTGCGGCCAGAGATACACCGAAAAACTCCTAGGGTTTTGCCTCATCTCACAACTTGCGCCGCCATCGTAGTCTACTCCATCCCAAACGCCGGCGTGCATCGGCGCGTGGGAGAGCAGGTCTCCGGAACCGTTCGTCTTTGCGATCCTGCACTGGGAGAGGACGAATTAGGTTTTTGGAAAGCGCTGTGCGCGACTGCTCAAATTCGTCATCACGGGTCGTCTTCCGTCCAAGTCGGGCGGTGCTACTCATCGTCGTATTCATCGCCGTCAGCAGCAGATCGTCGCCAACATCGTCATCAACACTGTCGCACCCATAATAGCTAACGATCAGCACGTCCAACATCCTCTGTTCATGTCTGTTTCTACAGCTACTGTTACGTGTTTGCTGCTGTTATGCATGTCTTGCTGTTCTTCTAGTTTGCTAGATTTTTGCATGCTAGTATCTCTTCTAGTCATGAATTATTTACTGGAATTAATCATGAACTTGCCTAATATTCCAACAATCCAAAAACCTAATTATAGGCAATTTCCTGAGTTAACTATGGCTGGATTCGCTGATGCACTGAGGCCGGATAAGTTTACCGGTGTGCACTTTAAGAGGTGGCAGGTGAAGACCACGCTCTGGCTTACTGCTCTGAAAGTTTTCCACGCTAGTGTTGGTGCTCCAGAGGGAATGACCGACGAAGGTCGGAGAAAATTCCAGGAAGCCAATATTATGTTTGTGGGATGCATTCTGAGTGTTCTTGCTGACCGTCTGTGTGATGTGTACATGCACATAAACGACGGAAAAATTCTGTGGGATGCACTGAATGCAAAATTCGGTGCAACAGATGCAGGCAGTGAACTGTACATCATGGAGAGTTTTCATGACTACAAAATGGTGAATAACCGTTCTGTGGTTGAACAAGCTCATGAGATACAGTGCATTGTGAAGGAACTTGAACTCCTTAAATGTGTTCTACCCGACAAATTCGTGGCTGGGTGCATGATTGCAAAGTTGCCTCCTTCATGGAGGAATTTCGCCACAACTCTGAAGCATAAGAGACAGGAGATATCAGTTGAAAATCTGATTGCATCTCTTGATGTTGAAGAAAAAGCTCGGGCTAAAGATACCACTGAAAAAGGAGGTGAGGTTCAGCCTACTGCTAACATGGTGCAGAGGTACCCACAGAATAAGAACAAAGGGAAGAACAAACCTGTTTTCAACAAGCCTACCAAGACTACTACCTTCAAGAAGAAGAAGTTCAACAAGGCTGAGCTAGAGTGCTACGCCTGTGGGAAGCCTGGACACTTTTCCAAGGAATGCCCTGAACGTGCAGACCGCAGAGGGAAAACAAGCTCCAAGACTGTCAACATGGTGACCGCTAGCAATACTGATGGGTATGGTAATTTACCTATTGTGCTTTCAGTATTTCAATCATCTTCGTGGTGGATTGATTCGGGTGCTAACGTTCATGTGTGTGCTGACATCTCCCTGTTTACTTCTTATCAGGTCGCAAGGGATTCTTCCGTCCTAATGGGGAATGGGTCACATGCTTCTGTTCGTGGCATTGGCACGGTGGATCTGAAGTTTACTTCAGGAAAGATCGTGCAACTAAGGAACGTGCAGCATGTCCCTACTATGAACAAGAATCTAGTTAGCGGCTCCCTTCTATGTCGAGATGGATTTAAGGTAGTTTTAGAGTCCAATAAAGTAATCGTGTCAAGATTTGGACAATTTATAGGAAAAGGCTATGAGTGCGGAGGCTTGTTCCGCTTTTCTCTTTCAGATTTTTGCAATAAGTCAATAAACCAAATTTGTGCTAGTGTTAATGATGATGCAAGTATTTGGCACTCTCGTTTATGTCATATTAATTTTGGTTTAATGTCTCGGCTATCCAGCATGAGTTTAATTCCGAACTTCACAGTTGCCAAAGGTTCTAAGTGCCATAGTTGTGTGCAATCTAAGCAACCTTGAAAGCCTCATAAGGCTACCGAGGAGAGAAACTTGGCACCTCTAGAACTCATACATTCTGATCTTTGTGAGATGAATGGTGTGTTGACAAAAGGTGGAAAGAGATATTTCATGACTTTGATTGATGATGCGACTAGATTTTGCTATGTTTATTTGTTGCAAACTAAAGATGAAGCATTAGACTACTTTAAAATCTATAAAGCTGAAGTTGAAAATCAACTAGAGAGAAAGATCAAGTGTCTTAGGTCCGATCGTGGTGGAGAGTATTTTCCAAAAGTTTTTGATGAATTTTGTGAGGAACATGATATTATTCATGAGAGGACGCCTCCCTATTCACCTCAATCAAATGGAGTGGCCGAGAGGAAAAACCGCACATTAACTGACTTGGTGAATGCCATGTTAGACACTGCTGGTTTATCTAAGGCATGGTGGGGGGAGGCTCTATTGACTTCATGTCATGTCCTGAATAGAGTTCCCAACAATAATAAAGAGAAAACCCCTTATGAGGAGTGGGTTGGGAGAAAACCATCACTTTCTTATTTGCGCACTTGGGGATGTTTGGCAAAGGTCAATATTCCTATTCCTAAGAAACGCAAACTTGGACCAAAGACAGTGGATTGTGTCTTTCTAGGGTATGCTCAACGGAGCATTGCTTATAGGTTTTTAGTGGTAAAATCTGAAGTACTTGATATGCATGTTGATACTATAATGGAATCTCGTGATGCAACATTTTTTGAGAACATATTTCCTATGAAAGATATGCATAGCATTGCTAGATTTTCTTCTGAGATAATTCCTGAATCTAGTACAACTGATGAATATTTCGAACAATCACATGAGGAAGTCCTTGAGAAGGATAACAATGAAGTTCCTAGAAGGAACAAGAGACAAAGGATTGCAAAATCCTTTGGTGATGATTTCATTGTATACCTTGTGGACGACACACCCAAGACGATTGCAGAAGCATATGCATCTCCGGATGTAGATGATTGGAAAGAAGCTGTTCATAATGAGATGGACTCAATTCTTTCTAATGGAACTTGGGAACTAACTGATAGACCATATGGTTGTAAACCTGTGGGCTGTAAGTGGGTGTTCAAAAAGAAGCTAAAGCCTGATGGTACTATTGATAAATACAAGGCGCGGCTAGTGGCCAAGGGCTACACTCAAAAAGAAGGCGAAGATTACTTTGACACCTATTCACCCGTTGCTAGAATGACCACCATTCGAGTGTTACTTTCCTTGGCTGCCTCTTATGGTCTTATCATTCATCAAATGGATGTAAAGACAACTTTTCTCAATGGAGAGTTGGAAGAGGAGATCTATATGGATCAGCCTGACGGGTTTGTGGTAAAGGGTGAAGAGAGAAAGGTGTGCAAGTTGTTAAAATCTTTGTATGGTCTGAAACAGGCACCTAAGCAATGGCATGAGAAGTTTGAAAGAACTTTGACTTCTGCAGGATTTGTCATTAACGAGGCTGATAGGATATGTGTGTTTACTATCGCCATGGTGGGGGCAATAGTGTCATATTATGTTTGTATGTGGACGACATACTGATCTTTGGTACAAACATTAATGCAATTAATGAGGTCAAGTCTTTTCTATCAAAAAGTTTTGACATGAAAGATCTGGGAGAAGCCGATGTAATTCTAAACATCAAACTTATTAAGGATGAGAGTGGGATTACATTAACACAATCTCATTATGTTGAGAAGGTCTTGAACCGATTCGGTTTTATGGATAGCAAGCCTTCTCCAACACCTTATGATCCCAGCGTGACACTCAGAAAGAACAAGAAAGAAACGAGAGATCAATTAAGATACTCTCAAATTGTCGGTTCACTCATGTACTTAGCTAGCGCTACAAGACCAGATATCTCTTTTGCTGTGAGCAAACTGAGTAGGTTCATGTCCAACCCGGGTGATAATCATTGGCATGCACTAGAAAGGGTCTTGCGCTATCTGAGAGGTACTATGAGTTACGGAATTACTTATTCAGGGCATCCTGCTGTGCTAGAAGGATATAGTGATTCAAATTGGATCTCCGATGTTGATGTACTTTACGCAACAAGTGGGTATGTATTTACTCATGGTGGTGGCGCAGTGTCATGGAGGTCTTGCAAGCAAACCATATTGACGAGGTCAACTATGGAAGCAGAATTAACTGCATTGGACACAGCTACTGTTGAGGCAGAATGGCTGCGTGAGCTCTTGATGGACTTGCCGGTTGTTGAAAAACCTGTACCGGCTATTCTTATGAATTGTGATAACCAAACGGTTATTGCTAAAGTGAACAATTCTAAAGATAATGCAAAGTCATAAGACACGTGAAAAGACGTTTGAAGTCTGTCAGGAAGTTGAGAAACTCCGGAGTAATAACTGTTACGTATATACAAACAGACAAAAACCTGGCAGATCCCTTTACAAAGGGACTATCACGAAATGTGATAGATATTGCATCGAGGGAGATGGGTATGAGACCCATAGATGTTACACCATAGTAGTAACCCAACCTTTGTGATCGGAGATCCCGTGAATTAGGATCTGGGAAGAACAAGCTATTGGTTAACTGAGGAGAGTAATAACTTATGATCGTCTCCAAGTGAAGATGCAAAACTCTCAGAGCTGTAAGGCTCAGATCTGTAAGGCAGGTCAACAACATGCCTTAATGTGGTTCTATTGGCTATAATTAGCAAAGATGCTGTCCTACAGAGCAGTCTTGAAAGAACACACCTATATGTGTTCTGACTGTAAACGTCGCAGTCTATGAGATTTGGGTGATCTCTAGTAAACTCACGAAGAGACCAGGGAGTATGACGTATAAGCTCCAAACCACGGGGTAGCCTACTGGCGGTCAGGTACTGGTTAAGACTTTGAGTGAAACCTGTTCACACAAAACTAGCAATTCAAGGCATAGTCCATTGTCAAGTTGTGAGTGGATGTAGCTTAAAGTTCTAGGCAGAAGTTCAACTTAACAGTCTCTGCTGAAACACTGGTATATTAAACAAGTGGTGAGAGAAGGCAAATCTCTAAATGGGTATTTGAGATCTGGTGGGGGATTGTTAGAATTAATGGGCTAGGCCCATAGCAATTTCTGAAATCTCAAAGCCCATGTGTAAAATGGCAAGTGGTGGTGCTAAGTTTAGTCCCACCTTGGAAGTTGAAGAAGAGTTGGACCTCTTTATATAGTGGGTTCTCTCTACCACTCTAAGTGGTGTGTGAGAAGAGAAAGGGAAAACCACACGCGCGCGCTCGCTCGCCTCGCCGGGCCGGGCACGGGCCGTGGCGAGGCGAGGCGAGGCGTACATGCGACATGCGCGTGAATGGTCCGCCGAAATCCGGTCTGTCTCCTTGCAGGAGCGCAGCTTCCTTTTGCCGTTTTATTTTTATGTCTTGGCAGACAAGTTTTTAATTTCTTTTCTGGTAAGTATACGAATTAGAAACCGAGTCGGTTTGGGATTGTGTTCGCGACACAATACCGCCTCTGGTCCTAATATATATACAGCTACCGGCTGCGGCCAGAGATACACCGAAAAACACCTAGGGTTTTGCCTCATCTCACAACTTGCACCGCCATCGTAGTCTACTCCATCCCAAACGCCGGCGTGCATAGGCACGTTGGAGAGCAGGTCTCCGGAACCGTTCGTCTTTGCGATCCTGCACCGGGAGAGGACGAATTAGGTTTTTGGGAAGCGCTGTGCGCGACTGCTCAAATTCGTCATCACGGGTCGTCTTCCGTCCAAGTCGGGCGGTGCTACTCATCATCGTATTCATCGCCGTCAGCAGCAGATCGTCGCCAACATCGTCATCAACACTGTCGCACCCATAATAGCTAACGATCAGTACGTCCAACATCCTCTGTTCATGTCTGTTTCTATAGCTACTGTTACGTGTTTGCTGCTGTTATGCATGTCTTGCTGTTCTTCTAGTTTGCTAGATTTTTGCATGCTAGTATCTCTTCTAGTCATGAATTATTTACTGGAATTAATCATGAACTTGCCTAATATTCCAACACATGAGGCACCAGGAAATTCAAACATACCATAATGTACAGTCCAGTTGCACTTGCCCGGCGGACACATGCTTAGAAAGAGGCGGCCAACCATGCTTTGACATCTTCACGAGCTATCGAGAGCTCTCCAGCGATGCTGATAAGAAGAAGAAGTGGCAGGAACAATGTTAGTACCTGCTTCCCGACCGCACGCTTATGTGGTGAACATTTGATATTTCTGTAAATACTAAACGACACACATTCTCGTAATTTTCTACATGCTGCAGCGTCACCTCCCCACCACATTCAACGCAGTCCCATTTGAGCGTAAAAAAACAGCACAACCCCATTTGCAGGTAAATGGCAATGGCGAAGCCACACATGAGCTGTGTAGTCCATTGACTACACAACTTTTTGCAAAAGATGTCCCTCAAGGCTACAACAAACAGACATCATGCAAAAAATCCTACATATGCATACTCCTAACCACACAAGATTCAATTGACTTCACATGATTGAATGCCTGGCACCGCCACTAACATGGCACCTCCGTCGATCCTTACACTGAGCATGAACAATACCACAAGAACGGGACAGGCATAACTACTTGAAAGAGGAACAACATTCAAGTAATCTACTACTTCCCTTCCATTAAAGTCACGGGATTGATGGTGGCTGCTTCCGCCTCTCATAAAAATCTATAGCTCAACAGAAATGAAAAGAAAAGTAAACAATGAGAACCTTCATCCTGGATATCGCTACAATATTACCGAGGTGGATTATGGTGGAGGAGGGCACCGCACACGGCTAAAGATCAATGATCAACTTATGTGTCTATGGGGTGCCCCCCTCCCCCGTATATAAAAGAGTGGAGGAGGGGGAGGGGGCCAGTCTCCTAGGCGCGCCCCAAGGGGAGTCCTACTCCCACCGGGAGTAGGATTCCCCCCTTGCTTGTTGGATTTAGGAGAGAAGGAAGGAGGAGGGAGGAGGAAGGAAAGGGAGGGGGGGCAGTGATGAAGGTATGTACCTAGGGTAGGGTCATAGGCCTGACCTAGACACCCTCCCCTAGGACGTCACCCTTAAACCAGAAGCATTCGAAGGGTACCATCATCCACTCGACCAGAGACATTCCACTCGGAAGAATCAATGTCACTCGACCGTCGCAGAAGCCACTCGACGAGCAGAAGATCTAAAGCCACTCTACACGAACAACGGTCGAGCATTTACTTATAGGCTTAATTGTCATTTATAGCACTTTAATACGGACGTTAACTGTAATGCTCCTCCTTTATGTACATTGAACCCCGCATAACGGAGGGGAGCTGGGGTCCTGGCGCACTCTATATAAGCCACCCCCCTCCTCGCGGACAGGGATTCACATCTTTTGTAAACTCACACACACATATAATCCAGTCGACCGCCTCAGGGCACCGAGACGTAGGGCTGTTACTTCTTCCGAGAAGGGCCTGAACTCGTAAAACTCGTGTGTACAACTCCTCCATAGCTAGGATCTCCTCATACCTACCCCCATTCTACTGTCAGTCTTAGATCCACGACAGTTGGCGCCCACCTTGGGGCAGGTGTCTTATCAGTTTATTGGAGAAGTTGCGATTCTTCCGATTCCCATCATCATGGTTTCCGGCGGAGGATTGGCTGAAGGCCGCGAGATCCGTCTCGGCGCGCTCGTCTTCATCGCCGATGACTCCGCTTGGCTCCACGAGGCTCCACTCGACGTTGAGGCGCTCCCCGTCCACGGGGCGATGCACTTCCGCGCATGCGTTCGCGGCGTCCTTCTTCGGCAACCGTCGAATCCGTATCAGTCGGCTCCTATGGTAACCTCCCTCTCCGTTGTTCGCCGACACCAGCGATCCGGTCGGTCGCGGCTTCAGCGGTGGGTGAGGCACGCGGTGGCCCGCCAATTGGCCACCCCATAAATCACGGCGATCGAGCCCGATGAAACTCTCTACGGCCTGTTCGATCTGTCGACTGGCTCCGTCGAGACTGCGTCCGAGTGTGACAACAACGACCCCACAGCGGAAGTCTTGATGGTCAATGGACCACGCAGTCCTCTTGGCTTCACCCGTGAAGGCGGTGGCGATGGCGGCGGTGATCCGTCGCGTGTTCACGAGGAGTACCTTCC
The DNA here is from genome assembly GCF_003073215.2 of Triticum urartu. Taxonomy (NCBI): domain Eukaryota; kingdom Viridiplantae; phylum Streptophyta; class Magnoliopsida; order Poales; family Poaceae; genus Triticum; species Triticum urartu. The sequence continues at coordinate 571,565,118 of NC_053028.1, forward strand.
CGAACCCCTCTCTTCGCAGCGGAGGGAAGATCTTTGCCACCGTAATATGGATGCACTTCACACTCCTATCGTTGGAGAAACCCCTGAGGCCCAGGCCTTGGAGGAGGCGCGCCTGGCCAACTTGGCTGAGCGCACTCGACTGGAGAACTTCCAGCGCGCACTCGACAAGCGTGTTCGGCAGCGGATTCCCAAGTCTAGTCGATGACAACTTTTTCCGTCTCCGACTCAGGTATACCGAACTCCGATCCAGAATCTCACAGCTGCAGCTCGAATAGCAGAGTCAATTCAACCTTCCCAGTCAGAAGCTGGCCGAGGTTTGATGCAGATCCGGGCTTTACTCCGGGTAGCGGGGGAGCAGAATACAACAGTATCTCAGTCGCGGAATAGGATTCATAGCAGGTCTGTGGTGGCAGATACTGTCCAGTCTTCCCATAGCCCGAGATCGCCTCCGCGGCGTGAGGGACGTGGGTACCAGCAAGATCAGTACAGGAACCATGAGCAGTATGATCATGGACTCGACCATGATGACCATCGTCGAGTACCCACACCTCCTCTGAGGAGTGGGTCATGCGTGCCTCGGCGGCAAGATGACAGGCGCCCCACAGCGGCGAACGAAGAATTCCAGTCGACCCTAGAGAGCCAGGTTTTGATGCAAGGTCTATCCTCGTTCAAGGTCTGGTTGATAGGAACAGAGCTCACCGAGAAGACCACGACAGAGATCATCTGACTGCAAGCAGGGTGCACGTTTCAGGACCCGAGTGTTTCAGCAGAGCCATCAGAGCAGCAGTGATTCCTTCCAACTTCAGGTTGGCGACTAGAGTCAGCAAGTTCACCAGTGAATCCAAGCCAGACACTTGACTTGAGGATTACCGAGTGGCTATGCAGATTGGTGGTGGCGATGATGAGGTGGCCATGAAGCACCTCCCCTTGATGTTGGAGGGCTCTGCCAGAGCGTGGTTGAATCAGTTGGCTCCTGGCAGCATATATAGTTGGGAGGAACTTGCTCGAGTGTTTGTTAGGAGTTGAATCTGAAATTCGGTCGGACAGGAGATATGACTCTGACTCGGATGATGGAGATTGCCACCAAATACGCCAATGGTGAAGAGGAAGACCAACTCCGGAGTGGCAAACACAAAACAGTCGCCCAAGAAACCGGAGGAGGGAATTTCAGTCGGAAACAGAAGCGAAAGGCAGAACCAGCTGCTCCTGGTGAAGCTTTAGCTGTTGCCCAAGGAAAGTTCAAAGGAAAGCCCAAAGGGCCCTGGGCTCCCAAAAAAGTTAAGGATAAAGATGGGAATGATGTGTTGGATTTACCATGCCATATTCATACCAAAAAAGATGTAGAGGGGAACATCATTTACCCTAAACACACCACTCGACAGTGTCGTTTCTTGATCCAGCAGTTCCGAGAGAAACAACCCAAGGAAAAGGAATAGGAGTTGGACGGAGGTGAGGATAGGGAAGAAGATGATGATGGTTTTCCCAACGTCAATTCCACACTGATGATTTTTGCCGATGTTGAAAGCAAAAGTCGGTTGAAGGTTATTAACAGGGAAGTAAACATGGTTGCTCCGGCAACACCCAGTTATTTGAAGTGGTCCCATACTGCCATCACGTTCGACCAATCGGACCACCCAGCGCATATAGCCACCCTTGGGAGGCAAGCACTGGTGGTCGACCCAATAGTCGAAGGCACTCGACTGACTAAAGTGCTGATGGATGGTGGCAGTGGCCTGAATATCCTTTATGCTGAAACCTTGAAGGGAATGGGCATTCCGATGTCCAAGCTTAGTGAAAGCAACATGAGTTTCCACGGTGTTATACCCGGCAAGAAGGCTCAGTCACTCGGCCAGATCGCACTTGATGTGGTTTTCGGTGATTCCAAGAATTACCGCAAGGAAAAGTTGATGTTTGAGGTAGTGGATTTCAAGAGTGCTTACCATGCCATTCTAGGGAGACCCGCTTATGCACGTTTTATGGCTCGGCCATGTTACGTGTATCTCAAATTGAAGATGCCTGGCCGCAAAGGAGTAATCACTATCACTGGAAATCGGTAGAAGGCAGAAGAGTGCTTCCAGAAGGGCTTAAAAATTGTCGATGCATAGATGGCAGTAGTGGAACGGCAAGAGTACCAGAAAAATGCAGATCCGAGTGATTTGCTGCGAGCCAAGAAGCCTGCCACATAGTACGCATTTCAGTCGTCAGGGGAAACGAAGCCGATTCATATCCACCCGACCGATCGCAATGCTGCTCCGACCCATATCTCATCAACACTCGACAACAAATAGGAAGAAGCGCTCATCCAGTTCCTCCGTGAGAACTGGGACATCTTTGCATGGAAACCTTCTGACATGCCGAGTGTACCCAGGGGACTGGCTGAGCATCATTTGCGAGTCGACCCGAAAGTAAAACCAGTCAAGGAACATCTCCGACGGTCCGCCGTCCAGAAGAGAAAAGCAATCGGCGAGGAAGTGGCTCGGCTCCTGGCAGCTGAGTTCATCCGAGAGATTTACCACTCTGAGTGGCTCGCCAATGTTGTCATGGTCCCCAAGAAGGATGATTCACTTCACATGTGCATTGACTTCAAGCATATCAATCGGGCCTGCCCAATAGATCATTTTCCTCTTCCCCGCATCGACCAAATTGTCGACTCAACTGCGGGGTGTGAGCGTTTGTCCTTCTTGGACGCCTATTCCGGGTACCATCAGATCCGACTGTATGGACCCGATGAGATAAAAACGGCTTTCATCACTCCATTCGGGTGTTTCTGTTATGTCACTATGCCATTCGGCCTGAAGAACGCCGGAGCCACATTCATGAGGATGATCCAGAAGTGTCTACTCACTCAAATCAGTCGAAATGTGGAAACATACATGGATGACATTGTAGTCAAGTCATGTAAAGGTTCCGACCTACTGGCTAACCTTGCCGAAACCTTTGCCAACCTTAGAAGGTATGATATCAAGCTTAATCCATCAAAGTGCACATTTGGAGTTCCTGGTGGAAAGTTACTCGGTTTCCTCATTTCCGAATGAGGGATCGACGCTAACCCAGAGAAAGTTGGTGCCATTCTTCAGATGAAATGCCATGTGCATGTGCACGATGTCCAAAAGCTTACTGGTTGTTTGGCCGCCTTGAGTCGATTCATTTCTCATCTCGGTGAAAAGGCACTGCCTCTTTACCGACTGATGAAGAAGTCTGATAAGTTCGAGTTCACTCCCGAAGCTGATGCAACGTTTGTAGAGCTCAAAGCTCTGCTTTCCACCCAGCCGGTGCTTGCCGCACCAATCAGCAAAGAGCCTTTACTGCTTTATATTGCAGCCACTGGACAAGTTGTCAGTACAGTACTCACGGTCGAGCGGGAAGAAGAAGGAAAAACTTATAAAGTTCAGCACCCAGTGTATTACGTTTCTGAAGTTCTGACTCCATCAAAACAAAGATATCCCCATTATTAGAAGCTTGTTTATGGAATTTACATGACCACAAAGAAGGTTGCACACTATTTCTCTGATCATTCTGTTACAGTCGTCAATGACGCTCCATTATCGAAGATTTTGAACAACAGAGATGCAACTGGTCGAGTGGCAAAGTGGGTGATTGAACTCCTTCCCCTAGATATGAAGTTTGAAGCAAAGAAGGCTATTAAGTCCCAAGCAATAGCTGATTTCCTCGCCGAGTGGATCGAACGTCAACTTCCGGCCCAAATTCACTCGGAGCATTGGACCATGTTCTTCGATGGGTCCAAGATGCTGGATGGTTCCGGTGCTGGAGTGGTGTTGGTCTCCCCCCGTGGTGACAAACTCAGTTATGTTCTCCAGATTCACTTTGACTCCTCCAACAATGAGGCCGAATACGAGGCACTTCTGTATGGGTTGCGTATGGCCATTTCACTCGGCGTTCGTCGCCTCATGGTCTATGGCGACTCAGATTTAGTGGTCAATCAGGTGATGAAGGAGTGGGACCTCAGAAGCCCAGCCATGACTGGTTATTGCAATGCAGTAAGAAAGTTAGAAAAGGGATTTGAGGGGTTAGAGCTCCATCACATCCCTCGACTGAAAAATCAAGCAGCCGATGATCTGGCAAAGATAGGCTCCAAGAGAGAAGCCATTCCCAGTAATGTGTTCCTGGAGCATATTCATGCACCTTCAGTTCAAGAAGATCCCTTCATTGAAGAGCCCCCACAGCCGAAGAGTGCCACTAATCCGACTGAAATAGAGATTCCAGCCGTGGTCGACTTGATCATGGAAGTTTTGGTCATCACCCCCGATTGGACAGTACCATATATCGCATACATTCTTAGAAGAGAACTCCCAGAAGATGAAGAAGAGGCTCGACAGATCGTCCGTCGATCTAAGGCCTTCACTGTGATAAGAGGACAGTTGTTCAGAGAAAGTGTGACTGGAGTTTGCCAGAAATGCACAACACCTGAAGAAGGTCGAGTGATCCTCAATGATATCCATTCGGGGACCTGTGGTCACCATGCGTCCTCTCGGACCATTGTGGCCAAAGCATACCGAGCGGGATTTTACTGACCTCGGGCAAATGAGATGGCACAAGAAATAGTCGACAAATGTGAAGGTTGTCAGTTTTACTCCAACATGTCTCACAAGCCCGCGTCAGCCCTGAAGACCATTCCACTCATCTGGCCTTTTGCTGTTTGGGGATTGGATATGGTTGGACCTTTGAAGACTGGCAGGAGTGGATTCACTCATGTGCTTGTAGCAATCGACAAGTTCACCAAGTGGATTGAAGCCAAGCCTATCAAGAACCTTGATGCTAGTACTGCTGTCAGCTTCATCAGGGAGATAACATTCAGATATGGTGTTCCACGTAGCATCATCACTGACAATAGATCAAACTTTGATTCTGATGAGTTTAGAACTTTTTGTGCTTCACAAGGTACTCGAGTGGACTATGCCTCAGTCGCCCACCCCCAGTCGAATGGACAGGCAGAAAGAGCAAATGGATTGATTCTCAAAGGACTGAACCCCCGACTGATGCGTGACCTCAAACACGCAGCAGGAGCCTAGGTCGATGAACTTCCATCAGTATTATGGGGATTGAGGACAACTCCCAATCGGTCGACTAGCGGAACCTCATTTTTCTTGGTTTATGTAGCCGAAGCTGTACTTCCGAGTGACTTGCTCCACAATGTACCCCGAGTCGAGCTTTTCATAGAGGAAGAAGCAGAACAAGCACGGCAGGATGCAGTTGATCTCCTTGAAGAAGAAAGAGAGATGGCCTTGATCCGATCAACCATCTATCAGCAACACCTGCGTTGATTCCATGCCAGAAACGTGAGGGGTCGAGCATTTCAAGAGGGAGACTTAGTTCTCTGAGTGGATCAATAGAAACCACATAAGCTTGCTCCCTCTTGGGAAGGTCCCTTCGTGGTCACCAGAGTGCTCCACAATGGAGTGTACCACCTTTATGACGTCGAGCACAAGAAAGATGAGCCGCGCGACTGGAATACGGATCTGCTCCACCCCTTTCATACTTAAACAGTCAGTCTACTGAGATGTAATAAAAACACCTTTGTACTTCGTTTATCAAAGACAAGAGTTTTACAGTCTTCTAAAAAGATTGTTGATTATTTACGTCTGCTTCTGAAATCCCCCAGTGGGTGGCTTAGCTGCGAACCTGTTTCGCCTAAGTTGAAAAAATCCTACCGAGTGATGGGCAAGCCTCTCACTCGGGGGCTTAGCTACTGTCCAGTACTCGCCTAAGTTTCAAAAATCCTACAGAGTGATGAGCAAATCTCACACTCGGGGGCTTAGCTGCAGTCTAGTACTCGCCTAAGTTTCAAAAATCCTACCGAATGATGAGCAAACCTCACACTCGGGGGCTTAGCTGCAGTCTAGTACTCGCCTAAGTTTCAAAAATCCTACCGAGTGTTGAGCAAACCTCACACTCGGGGGCTTAGTTGCAGTCTAGTACTCGCCTAAGTTTCAAAAATCCTACCGAGTGATGAGAAAACCTCACACTCGGGGGCTTAGCCGCAGTCTAGTACTCGCCTAAGTTTCAAAAATCCTACCGAGTGATGAGCAAACCTCACACTCGGGGGCTTAGCTGCAGTCTAGTACTCGCCTAAGTTTCAAAAATCCTGCCGAGTGATGAGCAAACCTCACACTCGGTGGCTTAGTGATGACCCACAAGTATAGGGGATCTATCGTAGTCCTTTTGATAAGTAGGAGTGTCGAACCCAACGAGGAGCAGAAGGAAATGATAAGCGGTTTCTAGCAAGATATTCTCCGCAAGTACCGAAATAAGTGGTAACAGATAGTTTTGTGATAAGATAATTTGTAACGAGCAACAAGTAACAAAAGTAAGTAAGGTGCAACAAGGTGGCCCAATCCTTTTTGTAGTAAAGGACAAACCTGGAAAAACTCTTATATGATGTAAAGCGCTCCCGAGGACACATGGGAATATCGTCAAGCTAGTTTTCATCACGTTCATATGATTCGCGTTCGGTACTTTGATAATTTGGTATGTGGGTAGACCGGTGCTTGGGTGCTGCCCTTTGACAAGCATCCCACTTATGATTAACCTCTATTGCAAGCATCCGCAACTACAACAAAAGTATTAAGGTAAACCTAACCATAGCATGAAACATATGGATCCAAATCAGCCCCTTACGAAGCAACGCATAAACTAGGGTTTAAGCTTCTGTCACTCTAGCAACCCATCATCTACTTATTAGTTCCCAATGCCTTCCTCTAGGCCCAAATAATGGTGAAGTGTCATGTAGTCAACGTTCACATAACACCACTAGAGGAGAGACAACATACATCTCATCAAAATATCGAATGAATACCAAATTCACATGACTACTAATAGCAAGACTTCTCCCATGTCCTCAGGAACAAACGTAACTACTCACAAAGCATAAACATGTTCATAATCAGAGGGGTATTAATATGCATATAGGATCTGAACATATGATCTTCCACCAATTAAACCAACTAGCATCAACTACAAGGAGTAATTAACACTACTAGCAACTTACTAGCACCAATCCCGGACTTGGAGACAAGAATTGGATACAAGAGATGAACTAGGGTTTTGAGAGGAGATGGTGCTGATGAACATGTTGATGGAGATTGCCCTCTCCCGATGAGAGGAGCATTGGTGATGACGATGGCAATGATTTCCCCCTCCCGGAGGGAAGTTACCCCGGTAGAACAGCTCTGTCGGAGCCCTAGATTGGATCCGCCAAGGTTCCGCCTCGTGGCGGCGGAGTTTCGTCCGAGAAGATTGCTTATTATTATTTTATCCATCGAAAGACTTCATATAGCAAAAGATGGCCCTCGGAGGGCCACCAGGGGGCCCACGAGGTAGGGGGCGCGCCCAGGGGGGTAGGGCGCGCCCCCATCCTCGTGGGCAGGGTGTGCCCCCCTGGTGAATTTCTTCCGCTGAGTATTTTTTTATATATTCTGAAAACATCTTCCGTGAAGTTTCAGGACTTTTGGAGCTGTGCAGAATAGGTCTCTAATATTTGCTCCTTTTCCAGCCCAGAATCCCAGCTGCCGGCATTCTCCCTCTTTATGTAAACCTTGTAAAATAAGAGAGAATAGGCATAAGTATTGTGACATAATGTGTAATAACAGCCCATAATGCAATAAATATTGATATAAAAGCATGATGCAAAATGGACGTATCAACTCCCCCAAGCTTAGACCTCGCTTGTCCTCAAGCGAAAGCCGAAATTGAAAAATATGTCCACATGTTTAGAGATAAAGGCGTCGATAAAAATAAAATATGGACATGAGGGCATCATGATCATTCTTAGAACAACAACTTATATAATTCTTGTCATATAATCTCTTATGCTAGAGTAATAATTCGATCACAATCTCACGTATGAATCGTAAACTTTATTGAAAACTAACAAACTATAATCTCATTCATTAAAGCAATTGCAATTTATCATAACATAGGAAAGAGTCAATGTATAAGAGCTTTTCAGCAAGTCCACATACTCAACTATCATATAGTCTTTCACAATTGCTGACACTCATGCAATACTTATGGGTATGGAGTTTCAATCGGACACAGAGAAAGATAGGGGCTTATTGTTTTGCCTCCCAATGTTTTACCTCAAGGGTAAAGTCAACAATAATAGTTCATGAAAACTCACATCCAATTAGCCATATATACCAGGATCTTTCCAACATACCGTGCTTGCCAAAGGATAAAATATAAAAAGGAGGGGTGAAGATCACCATGACTCTTATGCAAGGTAGGAGATAAAAGTAAAAGATAGGCCCTTCGCAGAGGGAAGCAGAGGTTGTCATGCACTTTTATGGTTGGATGCACAAAATCTTAATGCGAAAGAACGTCACTTTATATTGCCACTTGTGATATGGACCTTTCTTATGCAGTCTGTCGATTTTGTTTCTTCCATATCACACGATTGTATAAAGCTTATTTTCTCCCACACTAATAAGTCATACATATTTAGAGAGCAATTTTTTATTTCTTGCACCGATGACAACTTACTTGGAGGATCTTACTCAATCCATAGGTAGGTATGGTGGACTCTTATGGCAAAACTGGTTTAAGGGTATTTGGAAGCACAAGTAGTATCTCTACTTGGTGCAATGAATTTGGCTAGCATGAGGGGGAAAGGCAAGCTCAACATGTTGGAGGATCCAAGACAATATAATTTATCTCAGATGTAAGAAAACATAACCCATTACGTTGTCTTCCTTGTCCAACGTCAATTCTTTAGCATGTCATATTTTAATGAGTGCTCACAATCATAAAAGATGTCCAAGATAGTATATTTATATGTGAAGACCTCTCTTTCTTTATTACTTCCTATTAATTGCAATGATGACCAAAACTGTGTTTGTCAGCCCTCAACAACTTTTATTGATCATACTTTTTCTATGTGAGCTCATTACTCTCCATAAGATCCATATGATCTCTTTGTTTCTTTTTATTCTTTCTCTTTTTCTTTTATTCACTTAGGATCATGGCAAAATAATCAAGCCCTTTACTCAACACTAATCTTTATTATATAGCTCGCTGACTCGATTACATAGAAGGATCATAAAGCAAAACTCACAACTAGATCATTCTAAGAACTTTTATTCTACTAGATCAAGATATTATCAAAAGGATCGAACTAAGAAAAACGGTAAAGATAAAAGTGATGGTGATATGATACTGGGGCACTCCCCCATGCTTGGCAGTTGTCAAGGGGAGTGCCCATACCCATGTGATTATGTCTCCTTTGTTGGTGAAGAAGGTGGAGTTGTTGATGATGGATAGTCGCACATCGAGCGTAGGAGGTCTTCTAACTTGCGGATAATGCCCTTGAGTGCGATGATATGCTCCTTCAACAAAATATTTTCACGTGTGAGATACTTATTTTGTATACGAGCTAACTCGATCATCTTGAAAGCTTCGATCTCAGTTGGGGTAAGAAGATTGTGATCAAGTTGAAGGATGTCTTCTGTTGCCGGAGCTTGGTCCTCCGTGGCCTTCTTGATCCCTTCATCCTTGTTGGTCTCCATGGGTTCTTCTCTCTTCAGCTCTATCTTCATTAGCCAAGCATTGTTGCCCTCATTGTTGGTGGAGGAGGGAGACGACATGATGCTTAGCTTTGACAACCCTGGCAGAAAACAGCTCGAAACAAGAACAAGAGATTTTTGCATGATACGGTGATCAAGATCTCCGGGAGATTATATAATGATTTTTTACCGACCAAAATACGTGTTGTGTACGAAAACGGAGTCCGGAGAGCACACGAGGTGCCCACGAGGTAGGGGGGAGCACCAAGTAGGGTAGGGCGCACCCTCCACCCTCGTGGAGGCCTCGTGTCCTTCTCGGACTGCTTCTTATTTTTCTATTTTTCTAAATATTCCAAAACGGAGAAATATTGCCTTAAAAACTGTTTTGGAGTCGGTTTACTTACCGTACCACATATCTATTCCTTTTCGGAGTCTGAAACGTTCCGGAAAGTGTCCCTTATGTATTCCTCCGGGGTTACGGTTTCAATAACATTGGTTTCAACATTTATGGGATTACCTGAGATATAATGTTTGATTCTTTGACCGTTCACCACCTTCGGATTTGTGCCTTCGAAGTTGTTGATTTTTATGGCACCGGAACGATAGACCTCCTCGATAACGTAAGGACCTTCCCATTTAGAGAGAAGTTTTCCTGCAAAAAATCTTAAACGAGAGTTGTATAGCAATACATAATCACCTACATTAAACTCACGCTTTTGCATCCTTTTATCATGCCATCTTTTAACTTTTTCTTTAAACAACTTGGCATTTTCATAGGCTTGGGTTCTCCATTCATCGAGTGAGTTAATATCAAATAACCTCTTCTCACCGGCAAGTTTAAAATCATAATTGAGTTCTTTAATAGCCCAATATGCCTTGTGTTCTAGTTCGAGAGGTAAGTGACATGCTTTTCCATAAACCATTTTATACGGAGACATACCCATAGGATTTTTATATGCAGTTCTATAGGTCCATAATGCATCATCAAGTTTCTTGGACCAATTCTTTCTAGATCTATTAACAGTCTTTTGCAAATTAATTTGAGTTCTCTATTACTCAATTCTACTTGACCACTAGACTGAGGGTGATAAGGAGATGCAATTCTATGATTAACGTCATATTTAGCAAGCATTTTACGGAAAGCACCATGAATAAAATGTGAACCACCATCGGTCATTAAATATCTAGGGACTCCAAACCTTGGAAAAATAACTTTTTAAGCATTTTAATAGAAGTGTTATGATCAACACTACTAGTTGGAATAGCTTCTACCCACTTAGTAACGTAATCAAAAGCAACTAAAATATGTGTATATCCATTAGAGAAAGGAAAGGGTCCCATATAGCCAAAGCCCCAAACATCAAATGGTTCAATAACAAGTGAATAGTTCATAGGCATTTCTTGACATCCACTAATATTACCAATTCTTTGACATTCATCACAAGATAAAACAAACTTACGGGCATCCTTGAAGAGAGTAGGCCAATAAAAACCAGATTGCAATACCTTATGTGCAGTCCTATCTCCAGCATGGTGTCCTCCATAAGCTTCGGAGTGACACTTGCGTAGGATCTGTTCCTGTTCATGCTCAGGTACACAACTTCTAATAACACCATCTACTCCTTCTTTATAAAGATGTGGGTCATCCCAAAAGTAATGCCTCAAATCATAGAAGAACTTTTTCTTTTGCTGGTATGTGAAACTAGGTGGTATAAATTTAGCAACAATGTAATTAGCATAATCAGCATACCATGGAGCAGTATGAGAAGCATTTATAACATTTAATTGCTCATCAGGAAAGCTATCATCGATAGGTAGTGGGTCATCAAGCACATGTTCTAACCTAGACAAGTTGTCTGCAATGGGGTTCTCAGCTCCCTTTCTATCAACAATATGTAAGTCAAATTTTTGTAGCAAGAGAACCCATCTAATAAGTCTAGGTTTAGCATCTTTCTTTTCCATAACATATTTAATAATAGCATGATCAGTGTGAATAGTTACTTTAGAATCAACAATATAAGGTCTGAACTTATCACAAGCAAATACAACTGCTAAGAATTCTTTTTCAATAGTAGCATAATTTCTCCGAGCATTGTCTAGAGTTTTACTAGCATATTGAATAACATTTAGTTTCTTATCAACTCTTTGCCCTAGAACAGCACCTACAACATAATCACTAGCATCACACATAATTTCAAAGGGTAAATTCCAATCAGGTGGTTGAACAATAGGTGCAGAGATCAATGCTTTCTTAAGTATTTCAAATGCTTCTACACAATCATCATCAAAGACAAATGGTATATCTTTTTGTAATAAATTAGTTAGAGGCTGAGATATTTTTGAGAAGTCCTTAATGAACCTCCTATAAAAACCGGCATGACCAAGGAAACTTCTTATACCTTTGATGTCCTTGGGACATGGCATCTTTTCAGTAGCATCAACCTTGGCTTTATCAACTTCAATACCGCTTTCAGAAACTTTATGCCCCAAGACAATACCTTCATTAACCATAAAGTGTCACTTTTCCCAATTTAGGACAAGATTAGTTTCTTCACATCTCTACAAAACTCGATCAAGGTTGCTTAAACAATCATCAAAAGAAGATCCATAGATGGAGAAATCATCCATGAAAACCTCACAAATCTTTTCACAAAAGTCAGAGAATATAGCCATCATGCATCTTTGAAAGGTAGAAGGTGCATTACATAAACCAAAAGGCATACGTCTATAAGCAAAAGTACCAAAAGGGTAAGTAAAAGTAGTCTTTGATTGATCCTTAGCTGACATAGGTATTTGAGAGAAACCAGAATAACCATCTAGAAAGCAAAAATGTGTATGTTTAGATAATCTTTCTAGCATTTGATCAATAAAAGGTAAGGGGTAATGATCCTTTTTAGTAGCCTTATTTAATTTGCGGAAATCAATTACCATCCTATAACCTGTTATAATTCTTTGAGGGATCAATTCATTTTTATCATTAGGAACGACAGTAATACCTCCCTTCTTAGGGACACAATGGACAGGACTTACCCACTGACTATCAGCAACAGGATAAATTATACCTGCCTCAAGGAGCTTTAGTATCTCCTTTCTTACCACTTCTTTCATTTTAGGATGCAGCCGTCATTAATGATCACACATTGGTTTAGCATCTTCTTCCAAATTTATTTTATGTTGACATAGAGTGGGACTAATGCCCTTAAGATCATCAAGAGTATGTTGGGAATATGCCCTAGAGGCAATAATAAAATGGTTATTATTATATTTCTTTGTTCATGATAATTGTCTATTGTTCATGCTATAATTGTGTTATCCGGAAATCGTAATACATGTGTGAATACATAGACCACAACACGTCCCTGGTGAGCCTCTAGTTGACTAGCTCGTTGATCAAAAGATAGTCATGGTTTCCTGACTATGGACATTGGATGTCATTGATAACGGGATCACATCATTAGGAGAATGATGTGATGGACAAGACCCAATCCTAAGCATAGCTCAAAGATCGTGTAGTTCGTTTGCTGTAGCTTTTCTGAATGTCAAGTATCATTTCCTTAGACCATGAGATTGTGCAACTCCCGGATACCATAGGAGTGCCTTGGGTGTGCCAAACGTCACAACGTAACTGGGTTACTATAAAGGTACATTACAGGTATCTCTGAAAGTGTCTGTTGGGTTGGCATGAATCGAGACTGGGATTTGTCACTCTGTATGATGGAGAGGTATCTCTAGGCCCACTCGGTAATGCATCATCATAATGAGCTCAATGTGATCAAGTGGTTGATCATAGGATCATGCATTACGGTACGAGTAAAGTGACTTGCCGGTAACGAGACTGAACAAGGTATTGGGATACCGACGATCAAGTCTCGGGCAAGTAACGTACCGATTGACAAAGGGAATTGTATACGGATTGATTGAATCCTCGACATCGTGGTTCATCCAATGAGATCATCGTGGAGCATGTGGGAGCCAACATGGGTATCCAGATCCCGCTGTCGGTTATTGACCGGAGAGTCGTCTCGATCATGTTTGCATGTCTCCCGAACCCGTAGGGTCTACACACTTAAGGTTCGGTGACGCTAGGGTTGTTAGGAAGACTTGTATGTGATTACCGAATGTTGTTCGGAGTCCCGGATGAGATCCCGGACGTCACGAGGAGTTCCGGAATGGTCCGGAGGTGAAGATTTATATGTAGGAAGTTTTCATACGGTCACCGGAAAGGTTCGGGGGCATATCGGTATTGTACCGGGGCCACCGGAGGGGTTCCGGGGGTCCACCGGGAGGGGCCACCTCTCTCGGAGGGCCTAATGGGCTGTAGAGGAAAAGGGAACCAACCCTACATGGGCTGGCCGCATCCCCCCCTTGGGCCCATGCGCCTACGGTTGGGGGGGGGGGAAACCCTAAAGGGGGCGCCCCCCTTGCTTAGGGGGCAAGCCCCCTCCCCTTGGCCGCCCCCTCTAGATCTCATCTAGAGGGGGCCGGCCCCCTTCCTCCTTCCCCTATAAATAGAGGGGCAAGGCGAGGGCTGCATACAACATCACAGGCGCAGCCCCTCCCCTCCCCAACACCCGTCACACCGTCGATGCGACTATAGCTCCCACGTGTCGAGGCACGACTTAGAGACATAATCACATTGAAGGCATATGTCGCAAGTTAGGCAATCTTCACAACATCCCATGTAATATGAATAATAAAGGGAAGAACATAGTCGGCTTACACTCGCCACGTCAATCAAGAACATAAATAACATTACATCATCCAAAACACTCATGGCCCGACTACGGTGCCAAAATAGAAGAGAACCCAACATGCGACACGGTCCCAATCACCCCCAACTGGGCACCACTACTGATCGTCAGGAAAAGACACGTAGTATCGCTGAGAGTCCTCGTCGAACTCCCACTTGAGCTCGTACTCGTCACCTGGAGCGGAATCACCTGGACCTGCATCTGGAGTTATAGTATCTGTGAGCCACAGGGACTCAGCAATCTCGCACCCTCGCGATCAAAACTATTTAAGCTTATAGGAAGGATAGGCAAATATATGTGGAGCTGCAGGAAGCGACTAGCATATATGGTGGCTAACTTATTCGCAAAAGAGAGCGAGAAGAGGAGGCAAAGCGCGAGCGAGAAACTAGAGAGCAACCTGCGCAAACATTACTCCAACACCGTGTCCACTTCCCGGACTCCGCCGAGAAGAGGCCATCACGATAACACACTCAGTTGATTCATTTTAATTAATTAAGGTTCAAGTTATCTACAACCGGACATTAACAAATTCCCATCTGCCCATAACTGCGGGCACGGCTTTCGAAAGTTCAATCCCTGCAGGGGAGTCCCAACTTAGCCCATGACAAGCTCTCACGGTCAACGAAGGAATAGACCTCCTCCCAAGACGTTCCGATCAGACTCGGTATCTCGGTAACTCAAGACACTTCGACAGGTTAAAACAAGACCAGCAACACCGCCCGAATGTGCCGACAAATCCCGATAGGAGCTGCACATATCTCTTTCTCAGGGCACACTCAGATGAGACATCCTACGAGTAAAACCAACCCTCAAGTTGCCCCGAGGTGGCCCCGCAGTCTACTCGGTCGGACCAACACTCAGAGGAGCACTGGCCCGGGGGGGGGGGGTTAAAATAAGATGACCCTCGGGCTCCGGTAACCCAAGGAAAAAAGAGGCTAGGTGGCGAATGGTAAAACCAATGTTGGGCATTGCTGGAAAATCTTTAATCAAGGCGAACTATCAAGGGGTTCCCATTATAACCCAACCGCGTAAGGAACGCAAAAATCCGGGAACATAACACCGATATGACGGAAACTAGGGCGGCAAGAGTGGAACAAAACACTAGGCGAGAGGCCGAGCCTTCCACCCTTTACCAAGTATATAGATGCATTAAGATAACATGGCAATATAATGATATCCCAACAAGTAAATAAAGGTTCCAACAAGGAACGGCTCCAATCTTCACCTGCAACTAGCAACGCTATAAGAGGGGCTGAACAAAGCGGTAACATAGCCAATCAACGGTTTGCTAGGACATGGTGGGTTAGAGGTTCAACATGGCAATTGGGAGGCTGACAAGAAAAAGGTAGGCATCGTAGCATTGGCATAGCAAAGAGCGAGCGAACTAGCATAGCAAAGATAGTAGTGATTTCGAGGGTATGATCATCTTGCCTGCACAGTTGTCAGAGTTGACTGGATCCTCAAAAGCACACTCAACAGGCTCCTCGGTAGCGAAATCGTCTCCCGGCTCTACCCAAACAAGACAAACAAGCAACAAGGATACAATCAACCACGTGCAAACTCAATCAACACGGTGCAAAGATGGTATGCTATGCGGGATGCGATGCGGGATGCAAAATGCAAGATATGACAGGAAATGCATGGATCTGCCCTCAAATTGGAATTCCAAGGGTGCCACTGGAAAGATGAGATGAAATCGCTTGAAAACGATATAAAGAACGCCGGAATCGGAGTTACGGTTTGGAAATGGCAAGCGTTTTAAGAATGACACCGGTCTGCGATTTACAGCAAGTAGGCATCTAAATGCAATGAAATGAACATGCTACATCCACCAAACATGACAACAAAATACATGGCAGGGATGCACACAAGATGCTTATCAAAAGACTAGCACTGAGCCATGGCCAATTCATCCATTATGAGGTTCAAACAAGCATGGCAAAAACGCAAATGCAAAACAGATCTCAGACTTTATGAAATTAACACTTGTCTGAAATTTCAGATCACGAAGCCCTCTTCAGAGCAGCAAAACAACATGATACATGACCTGATAATGACAAAGAAGAACATTTCATGGAGCTACTCAACAAGCTTAACAAAAGACCCTAAGTGACCTGGGGCCAAAAGGGTTCACAAAATATACTAACGGGCACACGAACATAGGTAAAACACAATCAGTTTTCAGACTTAGTGAAAACTGAGACATGCTGAAATATAACTCACGAAGGCACGTAAACGAGCTCGATGCACTCACTACGGTGCAAGTCATGGCAAGGCAAGCATACATCCATTAAGAAGGCACAAAATTCTAGCTAGACATGGTAAGAACAATGGCATAGCATGCACGGATCAACCACAATAACATCGGCAAAATCGCAAACGAGTTGACGATCTGCCTAGATTCACAACGAAGCAAAAGTAGAGCTCTATTGACTCAAGCTAGGGTGCTCCATAATTGCAAGTAAAGACATGGATGGATAGAGCATAACATGATTAACAAAACTCCATTACTGATCATCCTCAAAAGAAGCACGGATCACTAGGAAACAAGCTGAACATATGGCATCATGAACTAAATAATCCCAGACTTAGTGAAAACTACTAAGTCCCTGAAAACAGATTCACCGGGTGCCTCACTTTGCAAGCTTGCACAAGTCACCACACACATCCTAAAAATGCATGGGTTGCACCTATGGAAATAAGACAAAATCCTTAACAAAACATATGAAGGACTCACAGGCATATCATGCACACAAAAATCATGGCAAAAATGACAAAAGTCTAAGATGAACTAGCAGATCTGACAAATAACTCACAAAGCCTCCTTCTAACAGCATTTAGGGCACCAAGATGCACTCAAATGGAAATGATGCAATGGAAAGAAATGATTTACTCGTCGAGACGAACATTTTGATATACTATACGTCCAAAACGGAGCTACGGATGCGGAGATACGGACGGTCAAATTATGCATAAAAATTAGGGGGAGAGGGGAAAAGTCAACCGGCTAGGGTATTTTGGATCTGGATCTGGCGGCACGGATCACGAGGTTGACCCGCAACACTGTAGCTCGCCGGAGTGCTCGACGTCGCCGGAGAGGAAGGAGAGGCCGGGGCTCGCCGGGGTAGCCGGATCCGGCCCGGTCGCCGGAGTTCGTCGGCGGGGCGGCGGGGAGGCGGCCCGCGGTGGCGGAGAGGTGGCCCGCGGCGGCGCCGGTCGCCGGAGGTGGGAGAGGCGGCGGCGAGGTGGAGGCGCGGGGCGCGGGGGCGCTCGGGCTCGCGGGGGCCCGGCTTGGGCCTCTGAGGCCGCGGCGGCGGAGGGCAGACACGTCCGACCTGATTCGGACGTGTCCGTCGGCGGGGGGAGCGGCGGATCTGGAAAATTAGGGTTTCGAGGGGGAGAGAGATCCAAAAACGGGGGGGGGGGGCTATTTATAGGCATAAGTGGAGCTAGGAGAGTCCAAATGAGGTGCGGTTTTCGGCCACGCGATCGTGATCGAACGCTCTAGGTGATGGAGCAGAGTTTGGTGGGTTTTGGGACAAATTGGAGGGGTGTTGGGCTGCAACACACACGAGGCCTTTCCGGTCCCTCGGTTAACCGTTGGAGTATCAAACGAAGTCCAAATGGTACGAAACTTGACAGGCGGTCTACCGGTAGTAAACCAAGGCCGCATGATAAGTCTCGGTCCAATCCGGAAATGTTTAACCCCCACACACGAAAGGAAGCTAGAATTGACCACCGGAGGAGAACGAAGCGCCAGAATGCAAAACGGACAACGGGGAAAATGCTCGAATGCATGAGATGAACACGTATGCAAATGCAATGCACATGATGACATGATATGAGATGCATGACAAAGAAAACAACACACGGAGACAAAGACCCGAACCCGAGAAATAAATATAACTTAACGCCGGAAACGGCAAGAGTTGGAGTACAAATAGGGAAAGTTACATCCGGGGTGTTACAACACCTCTCCTCCTCCATAAGAGCTTGGCGAAGCCCTGCCGGAGTACTGCAGCTTCACCACCACCACGCCGTCGTGCTGCTGTTGGAGCCCTCTTCCTCAACCTCTCCCTCCTCCTTGCTGGATCAAGGCGCGGGAGACGTCCTCGCTCCGTACGTGTGCTGAACGCAGAGGTGCCGTCCGTTCGGCGCTAGGATCTTCAGTGATTTGGATCACGGCGAGTACGACTCCATCAACCCCGTTCTCTTGAACGCTTCCGCTCGTGATCTACAAGGGTATGTAGATGCACTCCTCTCTCCCTCGTTGCTAGATGACTCCATAGATTGATCTTGGTGATGCGTAGAAAATTTTAAAATTCTGCTACGTTCCCCAACAGTGGTATCAGAGCTAGGTCTATGCGATGTTACTATGCACGAGTAGAACACAAAGCAGTTGTGGGCGTAGAAATTGTCAATTTGCTTGCTGTTACTAGTCTTGTCTTGATTCGACGGCATCGTGGGATGAAGCGGCCCAGACCGACCTTACACGTATGCTTACGTGAGACTGGTTCCACCGATTGACATGCACTAGTTGCATAAGGTGGCTGGCGGGTGTCTGTCTCTCCCACTTTAGCCGGACCGGACTCGATGAACATGGTCCTTATGAAGGGTAAAGAGAAATTGGCAATTCACGTTGTGGTTTTGGCGTAGGTAAGAAACGTTCTTGCTAGAAACCTATAGCAGCCACGTAAAAACTTGCAATACCAATTAGAGGACGTCTAACTTGTTTTTGCAGCAAGTGTTTTGTGATGTGATATGGCCAAAGGATGTGATGAATGATATATGTGATGTATGAGATGATCATGTTCTTGTAATAGGAATCACGACTTGCATGTCGATGAGTATGACAACCGGCAGGAGCCATAGGAGTTGTCTTTATTTATTTATGACCTACATGTCAACATAAACGTCATGTAATTACTTTACTTTATTGCTAAAGCGTTAGCCATAGTAGTAGAAGTAATAGATGACGAGGCAACTTCAAGAAGACACGATGATGGAGATCATGGTGTCATGCCGGTGACAACGATGATCATGGAGCCCCGAAGATGGAGATCAAAAGGAGCAAATGATATTGGCCATATCATGTCACTATTTGATTGCATGTGATGTTTATCATGTTTTACATCTTATTTGCTTAGAAAGACGGTAGCTTAAATAAGATGATCCCTCGTAATAATTTCAAGAAAGTGTTCCCCCTAACTGTGCACCGTTGTGAAGGTTCGTTGTTTCGAAGCACCACGTGATGATTGGGTGTGATAGATTCTAACGTTCGAATACAACGGGTGTAAGCCAGATTTACACACGCAATACACTTAGGTTGACTTGACGAGCCTAGCATGTACAGACATGGCCTCAGAACACGGAAGACCGAAAGGTCGAGCATGAGTCGTATAGAAGATACGATCAACATGAAGATGTTCACTAATGTTGGCTAGTCCGTCTCACATGATGATCGGACACGGCCTAGTTAACTCGGATCATGTTTCACTTAGATGACTGGAGGGATGTCTATCTGAGTGGGAGTTCATTGAATAATTTGATTAGATGAACTTAATTATCATGAACTTAGTCTAAAATCTTTACAATATGTCTTGTAGATCAAATGGCCCACGTTGTCCTCAACTTCAACGCGTTCCTAGAGAAAACCAAGCTGAAAGACGATGGCAACAACTATACGGACTGGGTCCGGAACCTGAGGATCGTCCTCATAGCTGCCAAGAAAGATTATGTCCTAGAAGCACCGCTAGGTGAAGCACCCGTCCCACAGAACCAAGATGTTATGAATGCTTGGCAGTCACGTGCTGATGATTACTCCCTCGTTCAGTGCGGCATGCTTTACAGCTTAGAACCGGGGCTCCAAAAGTGTTTTGAGAGACACGGAGCATATGAGATGTTCGAAGAGCTGAAAATGGTTTGTCAAGCTCATGCCCAGGTCGAGAGATATGAAGTCTCCGACAAGTTCTTCAGCTGTAAGATGGAGGAAAATAGTTCTGTCAGTGAGCACATACTCAAAATGTCTGGGTTGCATAACCGCTTGACTCAGCTGGGAGTTAATCTCCCGGATGATGCGGTCATTGACAAAATCCTTCAGTCGCTTCCACCGAGCTACAAGAGCTTTGTGATGAACTTCAATATGCAGGGGATGGAAAAGACCATTCCTGAGGTATATTCAATGCTGAAATCAGCAGAGGTAGAAGTCAAAAAGGAACATCAAGTGTTGATGGTGAATAAAACCACTAAGTTCAAGAAAGGCAAGGGTAAGAAGAACTTCAAGAAGGACGACAAGGGAGTTGCCGCACCCGGTAAGCAAGCTGTCGGGAAGAAGCCAAAGAATGGACCCAAGCCCGAGACTGAGTGTTTTTATTGCAGGGGAAGTGGTCACTGGAAGCGGAACTGCCCCAAATACTTAGCGGACAAGAAGGCCGACAACACGAAAGGTATATGTGATATACATGTAATTGATGTGTACCTTATCAGTACTCGTAGTAGCTCCTGGGTATTTGATACCGGTGCGGTTGCTCACATTTGTAACTCAAAGCAGGAGCTGCGGAATAAACGGAAACTAGCGAAGGACGAGGTGACGATGCGCGTCGGGAATGGTTCCAAGTTCGATGTGATCGCCATCGGCACGTTGCCTCTACATTTACCTACGGGATTAGTTTTAAACCTCAATAATTGTTATTTAGTGCCAGCTTTGAGCATGAACATTGTATCAGGATCTCGTTTAATTCGAGATGGCTACTCATTTAAATCCGAGAATAATGGTTGTTCTATTTATATGAGAGATATGTTTTATGGTCATGCTCCGATGGTGAATGGTTTATTCTTAATGAATCTCGAGCGTAATGCTACACATATTCATAGTGTGAATACCAAAAGATGTAAGGTTGATAATGATAGTCCCATATACTTGTGGCACTGCCGCCTTGGTCACATGGGTGTCAAACGCATGAAGAAGCTCCATGCAGATGGACTTTTAGAGTCTCTTGATTACGAATCATTTGACACGTGCGAACCATGCCTCATGGGTAAAATGACCAAGACTCCGTTCTTAGGAACAATGGAGCGAGCAACCAACTTATTGGAAATCATACATACTGATGTGTGCGGTCCAATGAGTGTTGAGGCTCGCGGTGGCTATCGTTATGTTCTCACCCTCACTGATGGCTTGAGTAGATATGGGTATGTCTACTTAATGAAACACAAGTCTGAGACCTTTGAAAAGCTCAAGGAATTTCAGAGTGAGGTTGAGAATCAACGTGACAGGAAAATCAAGTTCTTGCGATCAGATCGTGGGGAGAATACTTGAGTCACGAATTTGGCACACACTTAAGAAAATGTGGAATGGTTTCACAACTCACGCCGCCTGGAACACCTCAGCGTAATGGTGTGTCCGAACGTCGTAATCGCACTCTATTAGATATGGTGCGATCTATGATGTCTCTTACCGATTTACCGCTGTCATTTTGGGGCTATGCTTTAGAGACTGCCGCATTCACTTTAAATAGGGCTCCGTCGAAATCCGTTGAGACGACACCGTATGAATTATGGTTTGGGAAGAAACCTAAGCTGTCGTTTCTAAAAGTTTGGGGATGCGATGCTTATGTCAAGAAACTTCAACCTGAAAAGCTCGAACCCAAGTCGGAAAAATGCGTCTTCATAGGATACCCTAAAGAAACTGTTGGGTATACCTTCTACCTTAGATCCAAAGGCAAGATCTTTGTTGCCAAGAATGGGTCCTTTCTAGAGAAAGAGTTTCTCTCAAAAGAAATAAGTGGGAGGAAAGTAGAACTTGATGAAGTATTGCGTCTTGAACCGGTAAGTGGCGCAGCTCAAGAAAATGTTCCTGAAGTGCCTGCACCAACTAGAGAGGAAGTTAATGATGATGATCATGAAACTTCAGATCAAGTTGCTACTGAACTTCGTAGGTCCACGAGGACACGTTCTGCACCAGAGTGGTATGGCAACCCTGTCTTGGAAATCATGTTGTTAGACAATGGTGAACCTTCGAACTATGAAGAAGCGATGGCGGGCCTGGATTCCGACAAATGGCTGGAAGCCATGAAATCCGAGATAGGATCCATGTATGAAAACGAAGTATGGACTTTGACTGATTTGCCCGTTGATCGGCGAGCCATAGAAAATAAATGGATCTTTAAGAAGAAGACAGACGCGGATGGTAATGTGACTATCTATAAAGCTCGGCTTGTCGCTAAGAGTTATCGACAAGTTCAAGGGGTTGACTATGATGAGACTTTCTCACCCGTAGCGAAGCTGAAGTCCGTCCGAATCATGTTAGCAATTGCCGCATTCTATGATTATGAGATATGGCAAATGGACGTCAAAACGTCATTCCATAATGGTTTCCTTAAGGAAGAATTGTATATGATGCAGCCGGAAGGTTTTGTCGATCCTAAGAATGCTGACAAGGTGTGCAAGCTCCAACGCTCGATTTATGGGCTGGTGCAAGCATCTCGGAGTTGGAACATTCATTTTGATGAGATGATCAAAGCATTTGGGTTTATGCAGACTTATGGAGAAGCCTGCATTTACAAGAAAGTGAGTGGGAGCTCTGTAGCATTTCTCATATTGTATGTGGATGACATACTGTTGATGGGAAATGATATAGAATTCTTGGAAAGCATAAAGGCCTACTTGAACAAGTGTTTTTCAATGAAGGACCTTGGAGAAGCTGCTTATATATTAGGCATCAAGATCTATAGAGATAGATCGAGATGCCTCATTGGTCTTTCGCAGAGTACGTACCTTGACAAGATATTGAAGAAGTTCAAAATGGATCAGTCAAAGAAGGGGTTCTTGCCTGTATTGCAAGGTACGAGATTGAGCATGGCTCAATGCCCGACCACGGTAGAAGATAGAGAAAAGATGAGTGTCGTCCCCTATGCCTCAGCCATAGGGTCTATCATGTATGCTATGCTGTGTACCAGACCTGATGTAAACCTTGCCGTAAGTTTGGTAGGAAGGTACCAAAGTAATCCCGGCATGGAACACTGGACAACGGTCAAGAATATCCTAAAGTACCTGAAAAGGACTAAGTAAATGTTTCTCGTTTATGGAGGTGACGAAGAGCTCGTCGTAAAGGGTTACGTCGATGCTAACTTCGACACAGATCCAGATGACTCTAAGTCACAAACCGGATACATGTATATTTTGAATGGTGGGGCAGTAAGCTGGTGCAGTTGCAAGCAAAGCGTTGTGGCGGGATCTACATGTGAAGCGGAGTACATGGCAGCCTCGGAGGCAGCACAAGAAGAAGTCTGGGTGAAGGAGTTCATTACCGACCTAGGAGTCATACCCAATGTGTCGGGCCCGATGACTCTCTTCTGTGACAACACTGGAGCTATTGCCCTTGCCAAGGAGCCCAGGTTTCACAGAAAGACCAGGCATATCAAGCGTCGCTTCAACTCCATTCGTGAAAGTGTTCAAAATGGAGACATAGAGATTTGTAAAGTACATACAGACCTGAATGTAGCAGATCCGTTGACTAAACCTCTCCCTAGAGCAAAACATGATCAACACCGGAACTGCATGGGTGTTCGATTCATCACAATGTAACTAGAATATTGACTCTAGTGCAAGTGGGAGACTATTGGAAATATGCCCTAGAGGCAATAATAAAATGGTTATTATTATATTACTTTGTTCATGATAATTGTCTATTGTTCATGCTATAATTGTGTTATCCGGAAATCGTAATACATGTGTGAATACATAGACCACAACACATCCCTAGTGAGCCTCTAGTTGACTAGCTCGTTGATCAAAAGATAGTCATGGTTTCCTGACTATGGACATTGGATGTCATTGATAACGGGATCACATCATTAGGAGAATGATGTGATGGACAAGACCCAATCCTAAGCATAGCTCAAAGATCGTGTAGTTCGTTTGCTGTAGCTTTTCTGAATGTCAAGTATCATTTCCTTAGACCATGAGATTGTGCAACTCCCGGATACCGTAGGAGTGCCTTGGGTGTGCCAAACGTCACAATGTAACTGGGTGACTATAAAGGTACATTACAGGTATCTCCGAAAGTGTCTGTTGGGTTGGCACGAATCGAGACTGGGATTTGTCACTCCGTATGATGGAGAGGTATCTCTGGGCCCACTCGGTAATGCATCATCATAATGAGCTCAATGTGATCAAGTGGTTGATCACATGATCATGCATTACGGTACGACTAAAGTGACTTGCCGGTAACGAGACTGAACTGGGTATTGGGATACCGACGATCGAGTCTCGGGCAAGTAACGTACCGATTGACAAAGGGAATTGTATACGGATTGATTGAATCCTCGACATCGTGGTTCATCCGTTGAGATCATCGTGGAGCATGTGGGAGCCAACACGGGTATCCAGATCCCGCTGTCGGTTATTGACCGGAGAGTCGTCTCGGTCATGTCTGCATGTCTCCCGAACCCGTAGGGTCTACACACTTAAGGTTCGGCGACGCTAGGGTTGTTAGGAAGACTTGTATGTGATTACTGAATGTTGTTCGGAGTCTCGGATGAGATCCTGGACGTCACGAGGAGTTCCGGAATGGTCCGGAGGTCAAGATTTATATGTAGGAAGTTGTCATACGGTCACCGGAAAGGTTCGGGGGCATATCGGTATTGTACCGGGGCCACCGGAGGGGTTCCGGGGGTCCACCGGGAGGGGCCACCTCTCTCGGAGGGCCTAATGGGCTGTAGAGGAAAAGGGAACCAGCCCTACATGGGCTGGCCGCAGCCCCCCTTGGGCCCATGCGCCTAGGGTTGGGGTGGAAACCCTAAATGGGGCGCCCCCTTGCTTGGGGGGGCAAGCCCCCTCCCCTTGGCCGCCGCCCCCTCTAGATCTCATCTAGATGGGGCCGGCCCCCTTATCCTTCCCCTATAAATAGAGGGGCAAGGGGAGGGCTGCATACAACATCACATGCGCAGCCCCTCCCCTCCCCAACACCTCTCCTCCTCCATAAGAGCTTGGCGAAGCCCTGCCGGAGTACTGCAGTTTCACCACCACCACGCCGTCGTGCTGCTGTTGGAGCCCTCTTCCTCAACCTCTCCCTCCTCCTTGCTGGATCAAGGCGCGGGAGACGTCCTCGCTCCGTACGTGTGTTGAACGCGGAGGTGCCGTCCGTTCGGCGCTAGGATCTTCGGTGATTTGGATCACGACGAGTACGACTTCATCAACCCCGTTCTCTTGAACGCTCCCGCTGGTGATCTACAAGGGTATGTAGATGCACTCCTCTCTCCCTCGTTGCTAGATGACTCCATAGATTGATCTTGGTGATGCGTAGAAAATTTTAAAATTCTGCTACGTTCCCCAACAGAGTATACCCAATAAGTGGGACTAATTCCCTTAAGATCATCAGGAGTATACCCAATAGCAGCACGGTGCTTCTTCAGAGTTTTCAATAATCTCTCTTCTTCATGTTCTGAAAGGTTAGCACTAATAATAACAGGATATATCTTTTTCTCATCAAGATAAGCATATTTAAGAGTATCAGGCAATGGTTTAAGCTCAAACATGGGATCACCCTTGGGTGGAGGAGGATCCCCTAGGGTTTCAAGAGGCATATTGTGTTTTAGAATAGGTTCCTGTTTAAAGAATACTTCATCTATTTCCCTTCTTTCATTCATAAACATATCATTTTCATGGTCTAGCAAATATTGTTCTAAAGGATCACTAGGAGGTACGGCAATAGAAGCAAGACCAATAATTTCATCCTTACGAGGTAATTCTTCTTCACGGTGTTGTCTACTAAATTTAGAGAAATTAAATTCATGAGTCATATCGTCTAAACCGAGAGTAACAACATCCCTTTTGCAATCTATGGTAGCATTAACAATATTTAAGAAGGGTCTACCAAAAATAATGGGACAAAAGCTATCTTGTGGGGAACCAAGAACAAGAAAATCAGTAGGATATTTACTTTTCCCACACAAGACTTCAACATCTCTAACAATTCCCATTGGTGAAATAGTATCTCTATTGGCAAGTTTAATTGTGACATCAATATCTTCTAACTCAACAGGTGCAATATCATGCATAATTTCTTTATAAAGGCTAATAGGTATTGCACTAGCACTAGCACCCATATCACATAAGCCATGATAACAATGATCTCCTATTTTAACAGAAATAATAGGCATGCCTACCACAGGTCTAGGTTTATCTTTAGCACAAGGTTTAGCAATTCTAGCAGTTTCATCACAGAAATAAATAACATGCCCATCAATATTATCAGCCAAGAGATCTTTAACAATAGCAGTATTAGGTTCAACTTCAATTTTCTCATGAGGTGTATAAGTTTTAATATTGCTTTTACGAACCATAGTTGAAGCTTTAGCATGATCCTTTATCCTAACAGGGAAAGGTGGTTTCTCAACATAAGAGGTAGGAACAATAGGATCATTATAAGTAATAGTCTTTTCTTCAACTTTAATAGGTGCAGCTACTTTTACTTCTATGGGAGGATGATATTTAAACCACTTCTCCTTGGGGAGATCAACATAAGCAGCAAAAGATTCACAGAAAGAAGCTACTATCTTAGAGTCAAGTCCATATTTAGTGCTAAATTTATGGAAAACATCAGTATCCATAAAAGATTTAACACAATCAAACCTAGGTGTCGTACCTGACTCCTTACCTTTGTCGAGGTCCCAATTTTCAGAGTTGCGTTTAATTCTTTCCAATAAATCCCATTTGAATTCAATAGTCTTCATCATAAAAGAGCCAGCACAAGAAGTATCAAGCATGGTGCGATTGTTATCAAAAAGCCGAGCATAAATTTTTTGAATAATCATTTTTCTTGAGAGCTCATGATTGGGGCATGAATATAACATTGATTTAAGCCTCCCCAAGCTTGAGCGATGCTTTCTCCTTCGCGAGGCCAAAAATTATATATATAATTGCGATAACGATGAACAAGATGCATAGGATAAGATTTCTGATGAAATTCCAATTTCAACCGTTTGTAATTCCAAGACCCCATATCATCACATAGCCTATACCATGTCGATGCATCTCCCCTCAAATATAAAGGGGATACCTTCTTCTTAACAACATCTCCGGGTACACCTGCAAGCTTAAATAATCCACAAACTTCATCCACATATATCAGATGCTCATCAGGATGTTTTGTTCCATCTCCTAAAAAAGGATTAGCTAGCAGTTTTTCTATCATACCCGAAGGAATTTCAAAGCAGACATTTTCATTTTCATATTCATTTTCAGTAGGTTGAGTAGGTTGAGGAGCAACTCTTTGCTCTACTGGTCGGGGTGAAGATACCCCAAACAAGCCCCTCAGAGGATTACTTTCCATAGTAACAAGTGACAGTAAATTTCAGCACACTATATAAATTTTTCCTTACCAAATTCCACCTACCAAAGGCACTTCACTCCCCGGCAATGGCGCCAGAAAAGAGTCTTGATGACCCACAAGTATAGGGGATCTATCATAGTCCTTTCGATAAGTAAGAGTGTCAAACCCAACGAGGAGCAGAAGAAAATGATAAGCGGTTTCCAACAAGGTATTCTCTCCAAGTACTGAAATAAGTGGTAACAGATAGTTTTGTGATAAGATAATTTGTAACGAGAAACAAGTAACAAAAGTAAATAAGGTGCAGCAAGGTGGCCCAATCCTTTTTGTAGCAAAGGACAAGCCTGGACAAACTCTTATATGATGTAAAGCGCTCCCGAGGACACATGGGAATATCGTCAAGCTAGTTTTCATCACGTTCATATGATTCGTGTTCGGTACTTTGATAATTTGGTATGTGGGTGGACCGGTGCTCGGGTGCTGCCCTTACTTGGACAAGCATCCCACTTATGATTAACCTCTATTGCAAGCATCCACAACTACAACAAAAATATTAAGGTAAACCTAACCATAGCATGAAACATATGGATCCAAATCAACCCCTTACGAAGCAATGCATAAACTAGGGTTTAAGCTTCTGTCACTCTAGCAACCCATCATCTACTTATTACTTCCCAATGCCTTCCTCTAGGCCCAAATAATGGTGAAGTGTCATGTAGTCGACGTTCACATAACACCACTAGAGGAGAGACAACATACATCTCATCAAAATATCGAACGAATACCAAATTCACATGACTACTAATAGCAAGACTTCTCCCATGTCCTCAGGAACAAATGTAACTACTCACAAAGCACAAACATGTTCATAATCAGAGGGGTATTAATATGCATATAGGATCTGAACATATGATCTTCCACCAATTAAACCAACTAGCATCAACTACAAGGAGTAATTAACACTACTAGCAACCTACTAGCACCAATCCCGGACTTGGAGGCAAGAATTGGATACAAGAGATGAACTAGGGTTTTGAGAGGAGATGGTGCTAATGAAGATGTTGATGGAGATTGCCCTCTTCCGATGAGAGGAGCGTTGGTGATGACGATGGTGATGATTTCCCCCTCCCGGAGGAAAGTTTCCCCAGTAGAACAGCTCTGCCAGAGCCCTAGATTGGATCCGCCGAGGTTCCGCCTCATGGCGGCGGAGTTTCGTCCGAGAATATTGCTTATTATTTTTTTTCATCGAAAGACTTTATATAGCAGAAGATGGCCACTGGAGGGCCACCAGGGGGCCCATGAGGTAGGGGGGCGCGCCCCCACCCTCTTGGGCAAGGTGTGGCCCCCTAGTGAATTTCTTCTGCTGAGTATTTTTTATATATTCTGAAAATGTGTTCCGTGAAGTTTCAGGACTTTTGGAGCTGTGCAGAATAGGTCTCTAATATTTGAACCTTTTCCAGCCCAGAATCCCAGCTGCCGGCATTCTCCCTCTTTATGTAAACCTTGTAAAATAAGAGAGAATAGGCATAAATATTGTGACATAATGTGTAATAACAGCCCATAATGCAATAAATATTGATATAAAAGCATGATGCAAAATGGATGTATCACTTAGTTGCAGTCCAGTACTCACCTAAGTTTCAAAATTCTACCGAGTGATGAGCAAACCTCACACTCGGGGGCTTAGCTGCAGTCTAGTACTCGCCTAAGTTTCAAAAATCCTACCGAGTGATGAGCAAACCTCACACTCGGGGGCTTAGCTGCAGTCTAGTACTCGCCTAAGTTTCAAAAATCCTACCGAGTGATGAGCAAACCTCACACTCGGGGGCTTAGCTGCAGTCTAGTACTCGCCTAAGTTTCAAAAATCCTATCGAGTGATGAGCAAACCTCACACTCGGGGGCTTAGCTGCAGTCTAGTACTCGCCTAAGTTTCAAAAATCCTACCGAGTGATGAGCAAACCACACGCTCGGGGGATTAGCTGCAGTCTAGTGCTCGCCTAAGTTTCAAATATCCTACCGAGTGATGAGCAAACCTCACACTCGGGGGCTTAGCTGCAGTCTAGTACTCGCCTAAGTTTCAAAAATCCTACCGAATGATGAGCAAACCTCGCACTCGGGGGCTTAGTTGCAGCCCCGTGCTCGCCTAAGTCGAAAAACCACCCTTATCCGCAAGGATGACGAGGTGCAAGTCGACTGCAATTCTCTCACAAAGCGGTGCTACAAGTACAATGTCCGCTCCATCCCTATCCGCAAAGATGACGAGGTGCATGTCGAATGCAATCCTCTCACGGAGCCGCGCTACAAGTACAATGTCCGCTCCATCCCTATCCGCAAGGATGACGAGGTGCAGGTCGACTGCAATCCTCTCACGGAGCCGCGCTACAAGTACAATGTACGCTCCATCCTTATCCGCAAGGATGATGAGGTGTAGGTCGACCGCAATCTTCTCACGGAGCCGCGCTACAAGTACAATGTCAGCTCCATCCCTATCCACAAGGATGACGAGGTGCAGGTCGACTGCAACCCTCTCCTCGGAGCTGCGCCACAAATACAATGTGCGCTCCATCCTTATCCGCAAGGACGGCGAGGTGCATGTCGACTGGGATATCTCCTTCAGAGTTGCATCTCGAAATATATTCCGAGTGAAGAACAGGTTCTGCTCGAAGATGAACGCAAGCATATGCAGAAGATAAACCAAGATAAAAGTACTCAGGCATCAGGCCCGAAGGAGTTTAACGGTTACAGAAACCACTCAACATTCCGAGGCAAATTTAAGGCAAGTTTAAATCTCAAGCTTGTTCATTCGGCAAGAGGAGGGCTTGCAGGCTCGACGAATTCATCCAAGTCAATTCCATCAGTGATCCGAGTGGCCGCAGCGATGAAAGTCTCCATGAAGGACTAGAAGTCATGCCTTTTGGTGTTGGTGACCTTGATCGCCGCCAGCTTATCTTCGTGGGCTTCCTTGCAGTGGACTCTTACCAGCGACAGAGCCATGCCAGCACCGCATCGGGCAGAAGACTTCTTCCATTCTTGCACTCGACCGGGGACCTCGTTGAGTCGAGCCATCAGAGACACGAGATCATTTTGAAGCATTGCCCTTGGCTAGAGCGATGAGTCGATGTGTGAAACTGCCACCTTCAGACGAGCAAGATAACTTGTAACGCTGGCGACGCGGGATTCCAGTCGAAGCACATTCATGGCAGCCTCGTCACCGACTGGAGAAAGGATAGGGTCCAAACCCATCTCGATCCGTCCAGTCTCCTCTTCAAAGTTTTGGCAGAGTTCTACAGTCAAGGAGTTAGTGAGTCGACTGGACAGGACTAACTTGCAAACAGTAAAGCAGTCGGATCAAAAGGGGTACCTTCGAGCATAAGAAAGAGCTTCTTGGCGTGGGTTCTCAGATAAGTTTCCAGGTCATTTCTCTTATGAGCCATGGCTTCCAGCTTCTCGTTCAGAGCCACCTTATCCTTCATCAGACGAGTTGCCTCTTGGTTGGATTCAGTGAGAGAGGAGTTCAGCTTGCTTACTTCCTCTTCCAGCGCTCCGACTGAAGCCAGCTTCTTGTCAGCAAGGGTAGTCTTCTCTTGAGCCTCCTTCTGCGCATCTGCAAGGTCCAAGTCCTTCTTCTCCAGAGCCAACCTCATTTTCTCTGCAAAATAAGCATTTAGATCAAACAAAAGATCGAAGGGATAATTTAAAGGACGATCGACATGAGCAGTTGACAGGCAGTTACCTTCCATACTAGCAACTTCATCTTGAGCCTTCTTCAAGTTTTGTTGGGCCAGCTCTAGGTCAAGGTCGAGTTACCTATGCTTCTCCTCAAATTCGGCGAACTTGGAAATGAGAGTACAAGATTTCTGCAGAGAGTAAAAGACATATCAATCGACAAGATCAAAGATTATTTACTTCCGAGTGAATAAAACTTCAAAGTTTACTCAGACCCCAACCGACTGCCAGCAGTCGACCGTGGTCTCGGGGACTACACCCAATGGGTGCAATTGGCGTGCCCCCACTGGTTTAGATTCCACTCGGCCAGTCCGCCCAGTTCGAGTAAAAAAAGAGAGAAAGTACTCAGACCCCGGCCGACTGCCAGCAGCCAACCGCGGTCTCGGGGACTACACCCAGTGGGTGCACTTGGCGTGCCCCCACTGGTTCAGATCCCACTCAGCATGTTCCGCCCATACCGAGTGGAAGAAAGGAAAGAGAAAGAAGTGCTCAGACCCCAGCCGACTGCCCACAGTCGACTGCGGTCTCGGGGACTACACCCAGTGGGTGCACTTAGCGTGCCCTCACTGGTTCAGATCTCATTTGACCAGACCGAGTGGAAGAGTGCAAATACTAAAGACAACAAAACACCCAGTGGGTGTACAGATTCGAAGCTTACAATTAGAGATTGTACGAAGGAAAATATTCAGGTAGCATATCCTAATAGAACAAGTTCAGTCGGAAGTCAACTTACCTGGACATTGGCTCGAAGAGCCGCGCTGGCGTCGTAAGCAGCCTGGCTACTGTCGTGCACTGCCTTCATCCGCTCCATCATTACGCCAGCCTGACGGATAGCCTCTGCAGCGGCGTCCGACTGGCTTTCTGGAACATGATAGGTGGTGAAGAAGGGGATAGACAGTCCAGATGCAGCAGTTTGGAGCTCCGAGGCATGAGGTTGGATGGCTGAAGAAAACACTGGTACAGTCGACGGTGCGGGGCGTTCACTCGACACTGGGACGACAAAAGTTACAGAGGCTCTACCTGCATCTTCGGGCTGTTGGAATGTTGGTTCTGTAGCCAGTTCTGACTGAGATATCCTGCCAGCTGCTGCTTTCTTGCTCCTTCTGGGCCTCGGTATCACATCTTCATCGTCATCCGGAAGCTTGATAACATTGAGTGGTGCTACCTCTTGAGCACTGCGTTGGTTTTCCCCGAAGAGGAAGGGATGATGCAACAAAGTAGCGTAAGTATTTCCCTAAGTTTTTGAGAACCAAGGTATCAATCCAGTAGGAGGCTATGCGCGAGTCCCTTGTACCTGCACAAAACAAATAAATCCTCGCAACCAACGCAAATAGGGGTTGTCAATCCCTATAAGGCCACTTAGGAGAGTGAGATCTGATAGATATGATAAGATAATATTTTTGGTATTTTTACGATAAAGATGCAAAGTAAAATAAAGGCAAAGTAAATAGCAAAGGAAATAACTAAGTAGTAGGAGATTAATATGATGAAGATAGACCCCGGGGGCATAGGTTTCATAGTGGCTTCTCTCGAGAGCATAAGTATTCTACGGTGGGTGAACAAATTACTGTTGAGCAATTGACAGAATTGAGTATAGTTATGAGAATATCTAGGTATGATCATGTATATAGGCATATCTTCCGAGACAAGTAGACCGACTCCTGCCTGCATCTACTACTATTACTCCACTCATCGACCGCTATCCAGCATGCATCTAGAGTACTAAGTTAAAAACAGAGTAATGCCTTAAGCAAGATGACATGATGTAGAGGCATAGACTCATGCAATATGAAGAAAACCCCATTTTGTTATCCTCGATGGAAACAATACAATACGTGCCTTGCTGTCCCTACTGTCACTGGGAAAGGACACTGCAAGATTGAACCCAAAGCTAAGCACTTCTCCCAATGCAAGAAAGATCAATCTAGTAGGCCAAACAAAACTGATAATTCGAAGAGACTTGCAAAGATAACCAATCATACATAAAAGAATTCAGAGGAGATTCAAATATTATTCATAGATAGATTTGATCATAAACCCACAATTCATCAGTCTCAACAAACACACCACAAAAAGAAGATTACATCGAATAGATATCCACAAGAGAGGGGGAGAACTTTGTATTGAGATCCAAAAAGAGAGAAGAAGCCATCTAGCTACTAACTATGGACCCGTAGGTCTAAAGTAAACTACTCAGACTTCATCGGAGAGGCTATGGTGTTGATGTAGAAGCCCTCCGTGATCGATGCCCCCTCCGGCGGAGCTCCAGAACAGGCCCCAAGATGGGATCTCGTGGATACAGAAAGTTGCGGCGGTGGAATTAGGTTTTTGGCTCCGTATCTGATCGTTTGGGGGTACGTAGGTATATATAGGAGGAAGGAGTACGTAGGTGGAGCAACAGGGGGCCCACAAGGGTGGAGGGAGACTTGGACCCTACGTCAAGAAAGAAAAGAGGAGGCCACCAGGGTGGAGGGCGCGCCTGGGGTAGGCAGGCGCGCCCCCTACCTCGTGGCCTCCTCTTTTCTTTCTTGACGTAGGGTCCAAGTCTCCCAGATCATAATCTTCCTAAAAATCACGTTCCCGAAGGTTTCATTCCGTTTGGACTCCGTTTGATATTCCTTTTCTTCGAAACCCTAAAACAGGCAAAAAAACAGCAATTCTAAGCTGGGCCTCCGGTTAATAGGTTAGTCCCAAAAATAATATAAAAGTGAATAATAAAGCCCAATAATGTCCAAAACAATAGATAATATAGCATGGAGAAATCAAAAATTATAGATACGTTGCAGACGTATCAAGCATCCCCAAGCTTAATTCCTGCTCGTCCTCGAGTAGGTAAATGATAAAAACAGAATTTTTGATGCGAGTGCTACTTGGCATAATTTTAATGTAATTCTTCTTAATTGTGGTATGAATATTCAGATCCGAAACATTCAAGACAAAAGTTCATATTGACATAGAAAATAATAATACTTCAAGCATACTAACTAAGCAATTCTGTCTTCTCAAAATAACATGGCTAAAGAAAGTTATCCCTACAAAATCATATAGTCTGGCTATGCTCTATCTTCACCACACAAAGTATTTAAATCATGCACAACCCCGATGACAAGCCAAGAAATTGTTTCATACTTTTGATATTCTCAAAAAAATTTCAATCTTCACGCAATACATGAGCGTGAGCCATGGACATAGCACTATGTGGAATAGAACGGTGGTTGTGGAGAAGACAAAAAGGGAGAAGATAGTCTCACATCAACTAGGCGTATCAACGGGCTATGGAGATGCCCATCAATAGATATCAATGTGAGTGAGTAGGGATTGCCATGCAACGGATGCACTAGAGCTATAAGTATATGAAAGCTCAAAAAGAAACTAAGTGGGTGTGCATCCAACTTGCTTCCTCATGAAGACCTAGGGCATTTTGAGGAAGCCCATCATTGGAATATACAATCCAAGTTCTATAATGAAAAATTCCCACCAGTATATGAAAGTGATAACATGAGAGACTCTCTACAATGAAGATCATGGTGCTACTTTGAAGCACAAGTGTGGTAAAAGGGTAGTAACATTGTCCCTTCTCTTTTTCTCTCATTTTTTATTTGGGCCTTCTCTCTTTTTTTATGGCCTCTTTTCTCTTTTTTTTCATCCGGTGTCTCATCCCGACTTGTGGGGGAATCATAGTCTCCATCATCCTCTCCTCACCGGGACAATGCTCTAATAATGATGATCATCACACTTTTATTTACTTACAACTCAACAATTACAACTCGATACTTAGAACAAAATATGACTCTATATGAATGCCTCCGGCGGTGTACCAGGATATGCAATGACTCAAGAGTGACACGTATGAAAGAATTATGAATGGTGGCTTTGCCACAAATACGATGTCAACTACATGATCATGCTAAGCAATATGACAATGATGAAGCGGAACGGTGGGAAGTTGCATGGCAATATATCTCGGAATGGCTATGGAAATGCCATAATAGGTAGGTATGGTGGCTGTTTTGAGGAAGGTATATGGTGGGTGTATGATACCGGCGAAAGGTGCGCAGTATTAGAGAGGCTAGCAAAGGTGGAAGGGTGAGAGTGCGTATAATCCATGGACTCAACATTAGTCATAAAGAACTCATATACTTATTGCGAAAATCTACAAGTTATCAAAGCAAAGTATTACGTGCATGCTCCTAGGGGGATAGATTTGTAGGAAAATACCATCACTCGTCCCCGACCGCCACTCATAAGGCAGACAATCAATAAATAAATCATGCTCCGACTTCATCACATAACGGTTCACCATACGTGCATGCTACGGGAATCACAAGCTTCAACACAAGTATTTCTCAAATTCATAGCTACTCAAAGCATGACTTTAATATCACCATCTCCATATCTCAAAACAATTATCAAGTATCTAACTTATCATAGTATTCAACACACTCACAAGAGAATTTTTATTCTTGAATACCTAGCATATAGGATTATTTAAGCAAATTTCCATGCTATTAAGACTCTCAAAATAATCTAAGTGAATCATGAGAGATCAATAGTTTCTATAGAACAAATCCACCACCGTGCTCTGAAAGATATAAGTGAAGCACTAGAGCAAAACTATATAACTCAAAAGATATAAGCGAAGCACATAGAGTATTCTAACAAATTCCAAATCATGTATGGCTCTTTCAAAAGGTGTGTAAAGCAAGGATGATTGTGGTAAACGAAAAAGAAAAGACTCAAATCATACAAGACGCTCCAAGCAAAACACATATCATGTGGTGAATAAAAATATAGCTCCAAGTAAAGTTACCGATAGAAGTAGACGAAAGAGGGGATGCCTTCCGAGGCATACCCAAGCTTTGGCTTTTAGGTGTCCTTAGATTATATTGGGGGTGCCATGGGCATCCCCAAGCTTAGGCTCTTGCCACTCCTTGTTCCATAATCCATCAAATCTTTACCCAAAACTTGAAAACTTCACAACACAAAACTTAAAGTAGAAAATCTCGTGAGCTCCGTTAGCGAAAGAAAAATAAAAGACCACTTCAAGATACTGTAATGAACTCGTTCTTTATTTATATTGGTGTTATACCTACTGCATTCCAACTTCTCTATGGTTAATAAACTATTTTACTAGCCATAGATTCATCAAAATAAGCAAACAACACACGAAAAACAGAATCTGTCAAAAACAGAACAGTCTGTAGTAATCTGTAGGTAGCGCAAGATCTGGAACACCAAAAATTCTAACATAATTTCTGGACGCGATGAATTTATCTATTAATCATCTGCAAAAAATTTAACTAAATAGCACTTTCCAAATAAAAATGACAGCAGTTCTCGTGAGCGCTAAAGTTTCTGTTTTTTACAGCATGTGTAACAAGACTTTCCCCAAGTCTTCCCAACGGTTCTACTTGGCACAAACACTAATTAAACACAAAAAACACAACCAAAACAGAGGCTACATAAATTATTTATTACTAAACAGGAGCAAAAGGCAAGGAATAAAAACAAAATTGGGTTGCCTCCCAATAAGAGCTATTGTTTAACGCCCCTAGCTAGGCAAGAATAGATCTACATATTGCCATCTTTGGTATTAGGAAAGAAAAGAGCAAACTTTCTATCTATAGAATTAATCCTTCTATTTTCATAAAGCACATGGCTATTAATGGTAGAAGAAAGATTAAGTATGTTACGGAAATTGGTATCTAGGCTAGTCTTTATCTCTTTAATAGATTCATTTTGGTAAGAGAGCAAAAGAGATGTAGATTCAACTTTCTCATTAATGGGGTGCCCAAATATAGTTTTCATTTTTTCATAAGTGTCTACGACATCCCCTTCAAGAAAACCTTCTTCAAATATAGAATCTAAGACATGCTTAAAAGAAGAAGGAAGGGCAATATAAAAGCTTTTTAAGTAAACTTCAATTTGATATTGAGGAACATAGCTGGCCCTGATCCTTAATAGTCTATACCAAGCATCTTTCAAAGATTCATCAAGTAAATAACGAAAAATTCCAGAATCATCTTCATCAAAATTATTAAGACTCTCATTGATAACTCCGGTAGGTTTTTCCATAGTATCCTTATTTATAAGCTTAGCGAGGATAGAGGGGTTGTCCAAAGTACTAAAACTCTGGAGAGAACCCCCAACCCTTTTTGATTCAGACATGGCGGAAGAAAGGCGAGCAGAAAGAGAGGGAGGATAGAGAGAGAGAGAGGGCGAATAAAATGACAAGGGTGAAGTGGGGGAGAGGAAAACGAGAGACAAATGGCAAATAATGTAATGCGGGAGATAAGGGTATGTGATGGGTACTTGGTATGTTGACTTTTGCTTAGACCTCCCCGACAACGGTGCCAGAAATCCTTCTTGCTACCTCTTGAGCACTGCGTTGGTTTTCCCTGAAGAGGAAGGGATGATGCAGCAAAGTAGCGTAAGTATTGCCCTCAGTTTTTGAGAACCAAGGTATCAATCCAGTAGGAGGCTACGCGTGAGTCCCTCGTACCTGCACAAAACAAATAAATCCTCGCAACCAACGCAAATAGGGGTTGTCAATCCCTATAAGGTCACTTACGAGAGTGAGATCTGATAGATATGATAAGATAATATTTTTGGTATTTTTATGATAAAGATGGAAAGTAAAATAAAGGCAAAGTAAATAGCAAAGGAAATAACTAAGTAGTAGGATATTAATATGATGAAGATAGACCCGGGGGCCATAGGTTTCACTAGTGGCTTCTCTCGAGAGCATAAGTATTCTATAGTGGGTGAACAAATTACTGTTGAGCAATTGACAGAATTGAGCATAGTTATGAGAATATCTAGGTATGATCATGTATGTAGGCATCACGTCCGAGATAAGTAGACCGACTCCTGCCTGCATCTACTACTATTACTCCACTCATCGACCGCTATCCAGCATGCATCTAGAGTATTAAGTTAAAAACAGAGTAATGCCTTAAGCAAGATGACATGATGTAGAGGCATAGACTCATGCAATATGAAGAAAACCCCATGTTGTTATCCTCGATGGCAACAATACAATATGTGCCTTGCTGCCCCTACTGTCACTAGGAAAGGACACCGCAAGATTGAACACAAAGCTAAGCACTTCTCCCAATGCAAGAAAGATCAATCTAGTAGGCCAAACCAAACTAATAACTCAAAGAGCCTTGCAAAGATAACCAATCATACATAAAAGAATTCAGAGGAGATTCAAATATTATTCATAGATAGACTTGATCATAAACCCACAATTCATCGGTCTCAACAAACACACCGCAAAAAGAAGATTACATCGAATAGATCTCCACAAGAGAGGGGGAGAACTTTGTACTGAGATCCAAAAAGAGAGAAGAAGCCATCTAGCTACTAACTATGGACCCGTAGGTCTGAAGTAAACTACTCACACTTCATCGGAGAGGCTATGGTGTTGATGTAGAAGCCCTCCATGATCGATGCCCCCTCCGGCGGAGCTCCGGAACAGGCCCCAAGATGGGATCTCGTGGATACAGAAAGTTGCGGCGGTGGAATTAGGTTTTTGGCTCTGTATCTAATCGTTTTGGGGTACGTAGGTATATATAGGAGGAAGGAGTACGTCGGTGGAGCAACAGGGGGCCCATGAGGGTGGAGGGCGCGCCTGGGGTAGGCACGCGTGCCCCCTACCTCGTGGCCTCCTCTTTTCTTTCTTGACGTAGGGTCCAAGTCTCCCGGATCATAATATTCCTAAAAATCACGTTCCTGAAGGTTTCATTCCGTTTGGACTCCGTTTGATATTCCTTTTCTTAGAAACCCTAAAACAGGCAAAAAACAGCAATTCTGGGCTGGGCCTCCAATTAATAGGTTAGTCCCAAAAATAATATAAAAGTGGATAATAAAGCCCAATAATGTCCAAAACAGTAGATAATATAGCATGGAGCAATCAAAAATTATAGATACGTTGCTGACGTATCAAGCATCCCCAAGCTTAATTCCTGCTCGTCCTCGAGTAGGTAAATGATAAAAACAGAATTTTTGATGTGGAGTGCTACCTGGCATAATTTTAATGTAATTCTTCTTAATTGTGTTATGAATATTCAGATCCGAAAGATTCAAGACAGAAGTTCATATTGACATAGAAAATAATAATACTTCAAGCATACTAACTAAGCAATTATGTCTTCTCAAAATAACATGGCTAAAGAAAGTTATCCCTACAAAATCATATAGTCTGGCTATGCTCTATCTTCACCACACAAAGTATTTAAATCATGCACAACCCCGATGACAAGCCAAGCAATTGTTTCATACTTTTGATATTATCAAAACTTTTTCAATCTTCACGCAATACATGAGCGTGAGCCATGGACATAGCACTATGTGGAATAGAATGGTGGTTGTGGAGAAGACAAAAAGGGAGAAGATAGTCTCACATCAACTAGGCGTATCAACGGGCTATGGAGATGCCCATCAATAGATATCAATGTGAGTGAGTAGGGAGTGCCATGCAACGGATGCACTACAGCTATAAGTATATGAAAGCTCAAAAAGAAACTAAGTGGGTGTGCATCCAACTTGCTTGCTCATGAAGACCTAGGGCATTTTGAGGAAGCCCATCATTGGAATATACAAGCCAAGTTCTATAATGACAAATTCCCACTAGTATATGAAAGTGATAACATGAGACCCGGATCATAATCTTCCTAAAAATCACGTTCCCGGAGGTTTCATTCTGTTTAGACTCCGTTTGATATTCCTTTTCTTCGAAACCCTAAAACAGGCAAAAAACAGCAATTCTGGGCTGGGCCTCCGGTTAATAGGTTAGTCCCAAAAATGATATAAAAGTGGATAATAGAGCCCAATAATGTCCAAAACAGTAGATAATATAGCATGGAGCAATCAAAAATTATAGATACGTTGGAGATGTATCAAGTGGGGCTGCAAAGAAATCAGTCGACCCCAAGTGAATCACCAGAATTTAATCGACCAAATAATCAAGAACAAGATCACGAGAATTGTACCTGGGTTGGAGGTAACCGCATCGTCCATCTCCTCGTCTCGGTACTGGTGAGTGGAAGTTCCAGTGGTGGCAGCACTGCAAATATCAACATTCAGTCGGTTACGTTCTGTTACCCAAGTAAACCAAAGGATTAGGTCAGATTGTTACCCAGAGATAGTGGGAATGACCACTTTGATTTTGTTCAAAGCCTTCGGTGGTTTGGAAGATGTGGCCTTCGGTGGTTTCGGCACTGGAGGCGGCGCAGTCTTGGGCTGCTTCGGTGCCTTCTCGGTCGGCACTGGAGAAGACGTCCGAGGGCGCTTTGAAGATTGCCCAGTTGGTGCGGCCACCAGGTTGGGGGTGCTTGCCGGGTCGTGAGCGTGCTTGGACCTTCTTTCTCTGCGAGGAGGCGAGTCGACCTCTTCTTCATCACTCGGGTCATCGCTCTCCTCGTCCTCCTCTGCATCCGAGTGCCACTCGCCACTCTCGCCTCCGCTCGCCTCTCCCTCGAGATCTTGCTCCTGCACTCCGCTGAGCATTGAATACATATCAACAAGAGCCTGAAAGACAACAAACAAAAGAAAGACAGTCGGCCGTCAACAAGATGTTACATGGTAAATCAGGAAACCACTCAACAATGCAGAATCGTGCCTATTCCGGCTGGCGCAAATGGTCGAATGGAACCACCCTCCTAGACCCCCGGGGGTTATCCTTGTAGCCAGTAATGCCTCTCAGCCACTGCTCCACCGTGTCCT
This sequence comes from Triticum urartu, assembly GCF_003073215.2. NCBI lineage: Eukaryota > Viridiplantae > Streptophyta > Magnoliopsida > Poales > Poaceae > Triticum > Triticum urartu. Next base: position 571,606,172 of record NC_053028.1, read on the forward strand.
CACTGAAATCCTCCGGGTGGATCCGAGTGGAATCCTCGATTCCCGAGTACATCCACATCGGATGGTCACGAGCTTGGAGTGGTTGGATACGTCGACTGAGGAAGACCTCCAGCAGGTCCATACCGGTCACTCCGTCACGGACGAGTTGGACCACCCGCTCGACCAACACCTTCACCTGCGCCTTCTCCTCTAGGATCACCCTCAAGGTGGAGGGCTTCTCCACTCGGGCCATGGAAAAGGGGGGAAGTCCAGTCGACTGGCCCGGAGTCGGCTGGTCGTTGCAATAGAACCAGGTCGACTGCCAACCCCGGACTGACTCGGGAAGGATCATGGTTGGGAAAGTGCTTTTGTTCCTCATCTGAATTCCAAGACCCCCGCACATCTGTATCACGTGCGTCCTGTCGTCACTCAGGTTGGCCTTCTTGACCGTCTGAGAATGACACGTGAATACGTGCTTGAAGAGACCCCAGTGTGGTCGACAACCCAAGAAGTTCTCGCACATGGACACGAAAGCGGCAAGGTACACGATGGTGTTTGGAGAAAAGTGGTGGAGTTGAGCCCCAAAGAAGTTCAAGAAACCGCGAAAGAAAGGATGGGGAGGCAAAGAAAACCCGCAATCGACGTGAGTGGCAAGGAGAATGCACTCACCCTCCTGCAGTTGTGGCTCGCTCTCGTTCCCCGGGAGCCGCGCCAATTCGTGGGGGATCAGTCCCCCATCGACCAGGTCGTCGATGTCGTCTTGGCTGATTGTCGAGCGAATCCAGTCACCCTAGATCCAGCCAAGCGGCAGGCCGGACCTCGATGAAGACCCGCCCCGGCTGGTCCCCTTCCCTTTCGCCTTCGCTGTCGCCTTCTTCGCACGCTCCAACGCCACCGTCTTCTCCTTCCCCATGGCAACTGATCGAGTTCAAATGGGGCGACGACGCCGAGAGCAGAGGCTTATGCGGTGGAGAAAACAGAGGAGGAAGGGGAAGAATGAGAACACACTATGCGAAAACCCCCATCCAACGCCTTATATGAGGGAATTTCCGAGTGGCTGACTCGTGGGCCCAGGCGATCCGATCAAATCCCGCAACAGTCGCGCACGCGATACGTGGTGAAAAAGAAGGCACGGAGATCGAGGTGGCCTGCCTAATCCGTCCCGATTACTGCGGCCTCCCCCGCCCGGCGCGCTTCTCGAAATTCGAATCCCGTGAAATCCGCAAACAGCAGAACAACCCATCAGATGGAAGATTTTTCCCATATCAACACTCGAAGCTCAACAATGAAAGTTCACTCGACAAAACCAAGAATGGATCAAGGCGACTGTACAAGCAGTTGAAGTCATCATAAATGTTCATTCGACCTCTGGACAAGACATTTCCGAGGCGCAAAAGCTGAATCGGAGAGGTTATCAACTCCTTCTCCACTCGAACCCTGAACCATTCAGGGGCTAATGATGAAGGTATGTACCTAGGGTAGGGTCGTAGGCCTGACCTAGACACCCTCCCTAGGACGTCACCCTCAAACCAGAAGCATTCGAAGGGTACCATCATCCACTCGACCAGAGACATTCCACTCGGAAGAATCAATGTCACTCGACCGTCGTAGAAGCCACTCGACGAGCAGAAGATCTAAAGCCACTTTGCACGAACAACGGTCAAGCATTTACTTATAGGCTTAATTGTCATTTATAGCACTTTAATACGGACGTTACCTGTGACGCTCCTCCTTTATATACATTGAACCCCGCATAACGGAGGGGAGCTGAGGTCCTGGCGCACACTATATAAGTCACCCCCTCCTCGCGAATAGGGGTTCACATCTTTTGTAAACTCGCACACACATATAATCCAGTCAACCGCCTCAGGGCACCGAGATGTAGGGCTTTTACTTCTTCTGAGAAGGGCCTGAACTCGTAAAACTCGTGTGTACAACTCCTCCATAGCTAGGATCTTGCCTCCTCATACCTACCCCCATTCTACTGTCAGTCTTAAATCCATGACAGCCGGCCCCCTTCCCAATTCGGACTGGGCTTGGGGGGGCTCCTTTGCTCCTTTCCCCTCTCTCCCACTAAGGCCCAATAAGGCCCATATACCTCCCGGGGGTTCCGGTATCCTCTCGGTGCTCCGGTATACTCCTGTTTTCACCCAGAACCATTCCGATGTCCAAACATAGGCTTCCAATTTATCAATCTTTACGTCTCGGCCATTTCGAGACTCCTCGTCATGTCCGTGATCAAATCTGGGACTCCGAACTACCTTCGGTACATCAAAACACATAGCGGAACGCTAAGCGTGCGGACTCTATGGGTTCGGGAACTATGTAGACATGACCGAGACATGTCTCTTGTCAATAACCAATAGCGGAACCTGGATGCTCATATTGGTTCCTACATATTCTACGAAGATCTTTATCGATCAAATCGCATAACGATATACATTGTTCCCTTTGTCATCAGTATGTTACTTGCCCGAGATTCGATCGTCAGTACCTCAATACCTAGTTCAATCTCGTTACCAGAAAGTCTCTTTACTCGTTCCATAATGCATCACCCGCAACTAACTCATTAATCACATTGCTTGCAAGGCTTATAGTGATGTGCATTACCGAGAGGGCCCGGAGATACCTCTCCGACAATCGGAGTGACAAATCCTAATCTCGATCCATGCCAACTCAACAAGTACCATCAGAGACACCTGTAGAGCACCTTTATAATCACCCAGTTACGTTGTGACGTTTGGTAGCACACAAAGTGTTCCTCCGGTATCCGGGAGTTGCATAATCTCATAGTCATAGGAACATGTATAAGTCATGAAGAAAGCAATAGCAACATACTAAACGATCAAGTGCTAAGCTAACGGAATGGGTCAAGTCAATCACATCATTCTCTAATGATGTGATCCCGTTAATCAAATGACAACTCATGTCTATGGCTAGGAAACTTAACCATCTTTGATTCAACGAGCTAGTCAAGTAGAGGCATACTAGTGACACTCTGTTTTTATATGTATCCACACATGCACTGAGTTTCCGGTTAATACAATTCTAGCATGAATAATAAACATTTATCATGATATAAGGAAATATAAATAACAACTTTACTATTGCATCTGGGGCATATTTCCTCCAGTCTCCCACTTGCACTAGAGTCAATAATCTAGTTCACATCGTCATGTGATATGACACCAATAGTTCACATCTTTATGTGATTAGTTCACATCTCCATGTGACTAACACCCAAAAGGGTTTACTAGAGTCAATAATCTAGTTCACATCGCTATGTGATTAACACCCAAAGAGTGATCATGTTTTGCTTGTGAGAAAATTTTAGTCAACGGGCCTGCCACATTCAGAGCCGTATGTATTTTGCAAATTTTCTATGTCTACAATGCTTTGCATGGAGCTACTCTAACTAATTGCTCCCACTTTCAATATGTATCTAGATTGAGACTTAGAGTCATCCAGATTGGTGTCAAAGCCTGCATCGACGCAACTTTTTACGATGAACTCTTTGTCACCTCCATAACCGAGAAACATTTCCTTATTCCACTAAGGATATTTTTGAATGTTGTCTAGTGATCCACTCCTGGATCATTATTGTACCCTCTTGCCAAACTTATGGTGAGGTACACAATAGGTCTGGTACACAGCATAGCATACTTTATAGAACCCATGACTGAGGCATAGGGAATGACTTTTTCATTCTCTTTCTATTTTCTGTCGTGGTCGGGTTTTGAGTCTTTACTCAACTTCACACCTTTCAACACAGGCAAGAACTCCTTCTTTGACTTTTCCATTTTGAACTACTTCAAAATCTTGTGAAGGTATGTACTCATTGGAAATATATCAAGTGTATTGTTCTATCTCTATAGATCTTGATGCTCAATATGTAAGTAGCTTCATCAAGGTCTTTCTTTGAATAATTCTTATTCAAGTATCCTTTTAAGTTATTCATAAATTCAGTATCATTTCCGATCAACAATATGTCATCTACATATAAGATCAGAAATGCTACGGAGCTCCCACTCACTTTCTTGTAAATACATGCTTCTCCAAAAGTCTGTATAAATACCATATGCTTTGTGGCAGTGTCCTGATCTGGTGTTTCCACCTGACCAGTGTCTCGGGGGCTACTGCATTGCCTGTTCAATGCATAAAATTCAAAGTGCCTAGTGTTTGACATAACCAAACTATGGACAAGCGCATCTTCGGACGACAATAAGTACCATATGGGACTTATCCGACATCAAGCTGATATATCACAGCGCCTTCTCACGACCCTCTCTCAGGGGCCCGTCCGTCGATCACTATTACCTCTAATATATTACACTGTGTTTCTATTCCTATGTATGCTGCCGAGCTAGCTAGGAGTTGATCCTCAGGCCGATTTTACGACCCGAGTCTCAGAAGCTACTAGGATCAGTGGTTTCGTATCTTCCTTCAGGTGCATCTCGGATTTTAGGCCCACAAACACCTTGAGGGATACTAGCAATACATCTCGTCAGCAAATAAATTTATACGCATCGGAAATAAAATCCGCAAACAATCAGCCCATGACCGGGGTGCTGATCCACCTCAGAAGAAGTTCGACATATAGCTCGGATGCAAGTGGCTGGCTCCTTAGAGGGCATTTCCGACATTAAGCTCGGCTAAAACTTTTTGAACCAAGGTGATCTATGGAACCTCAGATATAGTCCGGCGTTGGAGCTTGGACATAGTCCGGAGTTGGAGCTCGGATATAGTCCGGCGTTGGAGCTTGGACATAGTCCGGCGTTGGAGCCCGGATACAGTCCGGCGTTGGAGCTTGGATGCAATCCTGCGTTGGAGCTTAGACGAAAGAGGACACTTTCACATGGGAAACACTTCAAATCCGAGGTGTGGCATAAAAATAACAAGGCATTGATAAAGGCCGAAGACTTAAAGGGCTCCTCAGATACCCGACGTGTGAAATCTTCAGATTTAGCTCGGCAACCCTCCAGATAGGAGATGTGAAGATTTATTGAACCAGCTTTCAAGACGGACGACCAAAGACGAAGAACAGTTCGGAGTAACCAAGGAGCGTCCCCAACTTGAAGACCGGTTCAGGGGGCTACTGACAGTGTCCTAGATTATGGGGGACTCACCACGTCGTCTCCCGATCAGTTGGATTGGGCTGAGGACCCCCATGGTCATTCACTCATGGGCCAGTTCGGACAGCCGATGTGTGCACAAGGAAGATTCCACAAGACTTGGTGATCAAGACAAGGACTCCTCTCCACCGGCGTATTCGACTAGGACTCTAGTTATCCTAGGCCTCTAGTGCATTATATAAGCCAAGGTCAGGCTAGTCAATAGATCATTATGACATTACTCATCATACCCTTAGGTCTTAGACCACAACATATGATCTCGTGGTTGATCAACTCTTTTAATACTCATATTCATCAAGATCAATCAAGCAGGAAGTAGGGTATTACCTCCATAGAGAGGGCCCGAACCTGGGTAAACATTGTGTCCGAAGTCTCCTGTTACCCATCGATCCATGATACACAGCTTGGGACCCCCTACACGAGATCCGCCGGTTTTGACACTGACATTCGTGCTTTCATTGAGAGTTCCGTTGTGTGGTAGGCAAAAGGATCGATGGCTCGTCTGCAGATCAACTGCGATGTCGGCGTCTTCGTCGCCGCCTCGACTGGTCACCTTGTCTTGAACGAGGAATGTGCCCCACCTCCAATCATCATGTTCGGACGAGGAACTTCATCAACATCAACTCCAATCTTTATCAAGATCATGGAGGAATCATCAATGGAGCTCGGGGGCTCAACGTCAACATTACCCTCGGGCGACCGTGCTGTTTTTCTAAACAGCGAACTTGTATCCGCTGCCACCACCTCCTCGAGCATCGCTTTGACTATTCCTTTGGTGGAATTTTGTGGAATTTATTCTACAACAACCATGTAAAATTTCATCGAGTTCCGATGGAGGAATCTCCGGCAATCTACGATATACCGGAGCCCTGTCAGATCTGGACGGGAATCTGGATGAGTTTAGGGCGTGGTCTGCAGCACCTAGCTCGGATGTCCTTTGTAAGATCCAACCATTGATCGGCTGAGGAATTCCTATATCTACCACCCCTCAAAATTTCAGCTCGATCCGACCGTCCAAACTCCATGAACCTTCCGACTAGTGCATGAATTTTCGGATCTGTTTTCTGCGCGAATACGGACCCGACCAGAGTTCATGTTGCTTTATGAACGTGATATTGGATAACCTTTTTAAAGGAATTTTCTTCTAGGGTATTGTGCATTATTTTTAACACGTGCCCATAAAATTTTAAGCCTTCTCTGAGACACTCTTCACCATCGCGCTGGTGTCAAACCAGTCCGGTAACATTGCTTCACGTCTGCCGACCCGCGCTAGATAGAGCGTCGCTTCATTGAGCCAAGCCTAACATTATCGGATCATCAGGTCGGTAAGACAAATAAGAGTTCGGCATCGCGAAGGATAAATAATCGCCAACACCATCGCCCCATGGATTGCATGGGTCAGGCGTGCCGACATCGCCGCTCGGTCACCTCATCAATCCAACATCGACCGTGTCATAACTTATGACCAGCGTCGGCATGGCCGCACTGTTGCTTCTTCAAGCCGATGTCCATCACGCCGAACTACTTCAACACCTCGGCTGACATGGCAGGTGCAACATCCCCTTACTGACCCGCTCCGTCATCTCCGCTAGACCGGGGACTTTGCTATTTCTTCATCAACCTACTTCGGTGACTTCGGCGTCACCAGCCGACCAACTTCGTCACGTTAGCTGGACCGGGGGCTTTGCCTCGGCGAGCACACCTTTGCCAGCATCGCCATGCCATCGCTTTATCGTCCATCAGGCAATGGGTGTGCAGATCCAGTCCCAATTTTGGGAGTAACCTTTCTTCAGATTGCTACAACAGATAAACCAGGTGCTATGAATCATAGTATTTTTTTTCTTGCTTGGGTTTATTTTTCCTAAGGAATTATTACTCTGGTTTGTTTCATCATCTGTACACAGGTCTATCAAATGGTGGCCGCATTAACGACGGACGCGTGGTGGTTTGGTCAGTTTCCGTATACAGTTCGGCGAATGTCGCATCCGGAACTCGGACCGGCCTGTGAATTCAGGCCTTGCCATGCCTTCACCGCGTCAGGCCGATGCCCTGCATCGACATTGACTTTGTCGTCATGCCACATCTCTTTAAATAAATTATTTTTTTGAAAAGAAATTATACTTTTTGGACCGAACTATTTTATGTGTGTAGGCGATCAACTTCGACTGCGTCACACGGTCACTTCGGCAAGCCGACGTCGTTGTCCCAATCGGCACAAATCAGCTCGCATGGTCACCTTGTTGGTCGAATCACCATACCGACATGTTCGGTTGCCTTGGGGACTTCAGCATCGCTGAGAGAGCTCTACCTCATCGAGTGTTCGGCACACGGGCCATATTTCTTTTATTACTCACTTTGCATAAATTATTAATTATGCAACAATTATTATTATTATTACAATTATCTCCGGCTTGCACTATTTTCTGTGCACAGGTAAAGGATCCGGGTCGGGCAGCGCTATCACCTTGGCGTACCGACATACCACGTCACCTCGGCTGGACCGAGGGCTTCGTCATCACTTCATTAAGCCACGCCAGGGATTTCGGCGTCACACTGCCGGCATGCATTGGCCGTGCTATGTCGCCACTTCGGAGTGCTGAGCTCTTTGCTCCGCCACCCCGGGACCGGCTTGGGGGCTGGGACCTTGTCCCGCCGTAAGCTCGGGCTGTGCATCGACACCGAGCACATTAACCAGCTAAGTCGCTTTTATGCTCAGAATTTTTAATTTTTTTTCGGTTCGACCAAAGCATTATACTTTTTGGCAAAAAGTTGTATGCGAAAAACTTCCTTTTCAAAACTTTGTTTGTGACACACAGATTCAAATACCCCGTTTACTTGGGGGCTTCCTTTATGAAGTCTTTCCTCTTGCATATGATTATACTTGTACGGCTTCGTTCCCTATTCGTGTATTACGCCACAATATGCACCATGTTGACTTAAGTGTTCCGCAAGCTGGGTTGCCTTGCTCCTGTGTTTACTCCTACATTCCTGATTGTTCTGCTAGGGAGTAAAGGGAGCACCTCTGTGATTGTTACTACCGGGTCATCCGAGTTAGTACCTCAAACTGGGTGAAGTCGAAAGCTAGCGCTCTTATTGCTTTCAATTATGGTCGGCACACAACGGAACTCATGAGTACAAAAAATATATTGCACAAGTCTCATAGTAACAATGAGCAACCGAAGAAAGGTATCGGTGCAGGTACTATTTTCTTCAAAGATGCTTCTTACACTTCGTCAGTAATATAGCATAAGTTCCCTGAGCGCGCTTTGTCTGTTACAGCCTTATGGCCTGATTGCCTGGTTATCGGAAACATCGTCGGTATTCTCAATAGGTGGAGTACATAACACTTTTCGGCCCTTGACCGAAGAGGGAGAAGCCGATGGTTGGTTAAGACACATTTAAAGTTTGGGTGAACACAGGTATGATATAATTACTTCGGTACATACAATCATTATACATAAAATTCTTTTACCCAAGTCACCTGGGGGCTCTTAAAATTTTTATGAGATGTTTTATAGTAAATGTGTTTTCTTCTTTGTCGTTGCAAAGTATTTTTCTACCGCTCCTTTTTCGACTCAAGTGTATGGTCAATAGCTGGATAGCCTGTCTTCTCTCTCAAAAGCCGCTCGAGTTTAGTTCACTAAACCGGCCTCGAAGAAGTACTCCGCCTTTGGGATAAGGAGCTTGAAGCCATAGGCTGGCCCGCTTGAAGTGTTGAGATCGGATGTGTCATGTTAAAGCATGGCAGAAGCACAATTTTATCTTTTTCCGATTTTCAGATTGACACCGAACACTTGATCTTGTTCAGACGTCAAGTTTTTACTGACTTTTTTGGCTTTCCAAGATTATGGCACTTTTAAAATATTTGTGTGTTTCCAGCATAAGTCTCGCAGTGCAACGCCGGACACCTTTAGAGATTTGGCAAAAACATTCTCGGATATTGCTAAATATGCATCGGTTTCGAATTGTGTCTTCGGTCAATAGTTGGGTTGCCCGGCTCCTGCGCTTGCCTCCTACGTTCCGCTTTGTTCGGCTAGGTGTGCAAAGGGAGAACCACTGCAATTGTGCTTCCAGCTCGCATGGTTAAGCACCTCAGTGGAGAAAGCCGAAAACTGACTGTCACAATAAGCGTAAACTGGTCAGCGATCCGATGACTGTGTTAAATAACGGGCCGTTCATAACATTGGCCAAAGTGTTTACGGCTTGACCTCGGCTGTCGCCGAACACTAACTGGGGGTTAGTGACTGGCCTCCCAACTTTAAGCTCCTATGGCTAAGTGAAAGTTATAAAGCCCGCATATCTGATTGCCTCGTTTCCGCTAACACAGCCGCCTTCGGGCACCGAGACGTCGGCTAAGGGTTGTCTTGTTATTGCGGAGACACCCTGCCTAGTATCTACAAAGGGGTAGAAGCCGATGATGGGCCACTTTTCAACTGATAAACGGTCGCAACGGAGTCAAGATAAACATATCATCATCATTTGTATTTAATATACGAGGGCTGCCTTCCGTGATCATCGTTATAAAGCCATAAATATGCATCAATTTAACTTACGATTTTGGCCAAGCTGGGTTGCCAGGCTCATGTGCTTACCCCTATGTTCCCGATTGTTTGGCTAGGTGGTAAAGCGAGCACCTCTGTGATTGTTACTACCGGGTCATCCAAGTAAGTACCTCAGACTGGGTGAAGCCGAAAGCTAGCAATCTTAAAGGATCACATTGGTCGGCAATGACGGAACTGAAAATTTTGGTTCATTAATACCATAGAGTTCGGGAACTTTCCCCAAAATAAATCCTCAATATTTTCCTCACACATTGATCGAAGGTGAGGTTTCATGATCATGATAAGCATGACGACCCAAAGAAAGGAACCGATAGCGGGACTATTTTCTTTGGAAGATGTTTCCTACGTTAAAAAGTAATATAACATATCTCTCCGTGTACCTTTGTTTATAAAACCGTATTGCTAGATTGCCTTGTTTTCCATAAATCTTTGCCTTATAACGGCTTTATAAAGTAGGATTTTAGGCTCGTGCCCACATCAAGAGGTATAAGACCTCCGACGATTTTCTTAGCCTGCAAACTAAGGGAGAAAAGCTCAATTGTTGAGCTTGTGCTCAGATTGTCTGAGTACAACAATCGCTTGAATCGAGTGGGAGTTGATCTTCCAGATGAGATAGTGATGTTTCTCCGAAGTCATTACCACCAAGCTGCTAGAGCTTCGTGATGAACTATAATATATCAGGGACATATATGATGATCCTTGAGATATTCGCGATGTTTGACACTGCGAAAGTAGAAATCAAGAAGGAGCATCAATTGTTGATGGTTGGTGAAACCACTAGTTTTCAAGAAGGGCAAGGGCAAAAAGGGATACCTCATGAAATGGCAATTCAGCTGCTGCTCTAGTGAAGAAACCCAAGGTTGAACCTAAACCCGAGACTAAGTGCTTCTATAATAAGGGGAACAACCACTGGAGCAGAATTACCCTAGATACTTGGTAGATGAGAAGGCTGGCAAGGTCGATAAAAGTATATTGGATATACATTGTGTTGATGTGTACTTTACTAGTACTCCTAGTAGCACCAGGGTATTAGATACCAGTTCGGTTGCTAAGTGTTAGTAACCCGAAATAAAGGCTACGGAATAAACGGAGACTAGCTAAAGGTGAGCTGACGATATGTGTTGGAAGTGTTTCCAATGTTGATATGATCAAGCATCGCACGCTCCCTCTACCATCGAGATTGGTGTTTGCGTTGAGCATAGACATGATTGGATTATGTCTATCGCAATACGGTTATTCATTTAAGGAGAATAACGGTTACTCTGTTTATTTGAATAATACCTTCAATGGTCTTGCACCTAAAATGAATGGTTCATTGAATCTCGATCATAGTGATACACATGTTCATGCCAAAAGATATAAGATAGTAATGATAGTACCACCTACTTGTGGCACTGCCACTTAATTCATATTGGTATAAAACGCATGAAGAAGCTCCATGTTGATGGATCTTTGGGCTCACTTGTTTTTGAAAAGTTTGAGACATGCGAACCATGTCTATTGGTGTATATGCATGAAGAAACTCCATGCAAATGGACCATTTGGACTCACTTGATTTTGAATCACTTGAGACATGCAAATCATACCACATGGGCAAGATGACTGAAAGCCTCATTTTCAGTAAAATGGAACTAGAAAGCAACTTGTTGGAAGTAATACATTTTGATGTGTGCAGTCCAATGAGTGCTGAGGCATGTAGTGGATATCGTTATGTTCTTACTTCACAGATGATTTGAGTAGATGTTGAGTATATTTACTTGATGAATCACGAGTCTGAATTATTGAAAGGTTCAAGTAATTTCAGGGTGAAGTTGAAAGATCGTCGTGACAAGAGGATAAAATATCTATGATATGATCATAGAGATGAATATCTGAATTACGAGTTTGGCACAGAATTAAGACATTGTGGAAATTGTTTCACAACTAATACAGCCTGGAACACCATAGTGTGATGGTGTGTCCGAACATCATAACTGCACCCTATTGGATATGATGCATACCATGATGTCTCTTATCGAATTACCACAATAGTTTATGGGTTAGGCATTAGAGACAACCACATTCACTTTAAATAGGGCACCACGTAATTCCGATGAGATGACACCGTATGAACTATGGTTTAGA